>NC_133205.1:37048012-37158012 GCF_958299795.1 Porites lutea
GGCATAAGTGGTTGCTTGGATAAGACATCCAAAAGAAAAATTAGTTTTGTGGACCTAAACGCACATTCACAGACTGCTTATTGAGTTGTTTACAACTTTGCATTGACACCTGCAGCATGTTCATTTTTTTAAAGCGATATCCAATTCTGATTTCGGCATTTGATTTACGGATATTTTATTTTGTCTCCAAAAGTGATTGGTTTCTATATTTTTGAAGTTTTCTCTAGTCTTCTTAACAGCAGAAGAAGATTACAAGACGTAGAAACAGAAACAATCCGAAGTGAACGAGTTGAAAACCACTTATGCCTGAGAGTTCTTAGGCATGCTGAACAGCAAGATGAATGCCAAAAGGATAATTCACGGGATTTGTTCGATATTCAGGCTTTTTCTTTACCAAATTAATACTAAATTTGTACTTACAGTCTCTAGCAGAATCCACTTCTTGTCCACCATTCACCAACATCTCAACCATGCACCACAGGAAAAAAAAAAGACAAACAAGTGCGAAGAGACGTGACGACATCGTGACGCCACAACTGCCACGCTACAACAAACTAAATTCATCGTCATCCGAAAACACTCCTGCGGAAATTCGGCCCATTTCGTGCGAACTCGGGGTATCTTCGGATGGAGCAGATGACGTTGCTGAAAAGGACTATCGTCAGCAAGGAGTAAAACAGTTTGCAAAATTCGCATAGCCGACAAGAAGCGCACTGAAAACCTAAGCAAAATCTCTCTGAGAAGGCAGTCCAAACTCACCAAATCAGAACGTCTTTACAGTATTAACGTCGTACTCTCGTACTGACTTGAACGTCCTGGTAAGCTTAATTTTCACCAGTCTTTTAATGCTGTTGACCGAGAAACATTCCGACGCGATAGAACTTAAGCATGGATATAAAGTTTATACTGACAGAGAAGATTTGTTGTCTTATTGTTTAAAACGCTTTTCCGCGATCAAATTTAAATCTGGACCCAGAAATGTCAGTATCGCTTTGAAATAAAAGGATTAATTGACCTGTAATTGCAAGTGAAGTATTCTATTTTATGCATGAATAATGTTGTTTTGTTGTGCTTTTTATTTCTAAATCCAGGCTTCTGTCTTCAGTTTTGCCAGTCGATCCCGTGACATACATTGTGACAAACATAACTTTTTTTGTTATAATCTGCATTTATTGCCAGGCATGAAACCTGTAACTTCAAGCTCCCTAAGATATATTTGGCGATTATGTGATTCTCAAGATATGATGCTGCAGCAAACATCAAAATCAGTCACGCTGGGCATGCCAATTTCATAACCGGCATGCCGAGCATGGCAAACCCAACTGACTGCACGATCTGCATGCCCGGCATGTCAAACCAGACGAGCAAAAACTGGGAATGAATTATCAACCCGGCGAGAGATCTGGGACCTAAGTTTGGCTAAGTCAATTTTGGGCTGCGAGGGCATGAACCCATTTTTTCCATGCCTATGACGTAATTTCTAAGTACCAATGTTCCCTTGAATTTTGTCATGCCTAAATATATAAAATTTTCCCTCTCTCATTAATCCTCAGACTGAATGCAATTTTTACGCCCGCTAGGCATTTTCAACTGAAAATCATGCCCATACCCTCATTCAAACAAAATGCTATCAAATTTTAGTTTCCAAGCCGTTCTATTGTCGTAGTTTTTTGTTTTCTTGTTTCACAACTCTGTGAAGTATGATTAAGATACTCTACCCGACGGTTCTGCAGACTAGGATTCTCTGGACAGTAAAATTTGTTCGAACGATGTTTTAAATGACCCACGATTTCGAAGAAAACACAAACAATTATCTTTATTCAAGTTCTGAACACAAGTTGCGACCCTTTTGTTCTAAATAGCCGTAGGTGGTGTTATGTTTGCATTAAAATAAAAAGTGGTTCGTACACTGTCTGTACGATGTGAATTTTTAAACCAGGCAGATACTTCAGATCTGTTACAACCTCCAAATTGTTAAAATTTTATCATGCCGACTAAGTGTTAGAGTTCGACTTCGATTACTCAGGTTGTGTTTATTTTATGTACAAGTGAAGTGAAATTCAAAAGCCATTTCCCTTTCTTCTCTGCAACCATGTCATACTTTGTTATAAGTATTTCATTATTTATAATACACCAATGTTCAGACGATGACAGCATTTGTCGTCTCGTGGCATTCATAGGAATTGTATACATTAGGGCCATTTATACGAGGAAAAATAAGACGCGTCTTAAATAAGACGCGAACAATCCGTATAAACGGCACATTTCATCTAAAATAAGACGCGCCTTAGCTAAGACGCGTCTTATTTTAGAACAGCCCTTAACACCTGTTCTTAGATAAGACGCGTCTTAGCTAAGACGAGAAAAACTTCGTACACTATACATGACCTTCGCGTCTTACATCAGACGCGAACGCATAGTACGTATGCGTTATTTTTGGCGGGAAAATTATCGCTTGCCCCGCGGTGGACTGGCAGGCCACTGGCGGGGAAAAATTGTTTACAAATTACGACGCGTTTTCGTTTCCTTGCCTATTCCGCTTTATTTTTTTCTTCGCTCAAATACAATGAGCACGCCGTTAAAGGTAAAAAGAAACACTTGGTCCATTGCGAAGGAAAAAGATTTTTTGTTATTATGTAAGGAGAAGGCGATAACAGACCTCCTGGACAAATACGTGTAAGTGGACCCTTTTACTATCACAACTTATATTTACTAATCAAATTGCTATCTTCGTATTATATAAAACTTACACTTTAAAAGTAAGTTTAAGTATACAGAAGACTTAGATAAGACATGCTCGTATAAATAGTCCAGTTCGTGTCTTATTTAAGACGTGTCTTATGTAAGACGCCTCTTATTTTTCCTCGTATAAATGGCCCTATTGTGCTGTTGCTAAGATAGCCTCCGTGGCAGGCGTTTGAAAGTGAAGGGAAAGGGAGTTTATAACATAGCGCGCGTGCTTGCCCTATATAAGTCCTATTGAGCCGCTATGAACAAAATCTTTATTTACGCACGCCCGTGCGTAAATAAGATGACGTAAGCATTTTTTTTTTTTTACCTGGCTGCAGAGTTGTCGTCTTTTTAGCTGCAGTGCAGTTTTCCTCTCTTTAAAATATGGAAGAAACCAGCGAAGAACTGCCCAATTTTTCTATCGGTATTGACCTTTTAGGTCCTGATCCAACAAGCAGCAAAAATAGAGCCGAATTAAAAAAACTTGCATATTACGCGTTTCGCAAATTTGTCGAAAGACCAGCTGCAGCAAATTTTGGCCGAAAGACATTCACTGGGAACAGAACAGACACCAACTGGTCATCAACAATATTAAGAGGTTAAATTTCCGTTTTTATTGTTGTTTTTAAATTTGTTATGCACTTTTGTTATCTCCGGACAATTCGACTGAAGCAGGAAGATTTCTCTCGCAATAACAACACAAATTACACAAGAAGACATAAATTTATACTCACAAGAACAACTGCTGCCAGGTCTTCTCAAGAAGCCGTAATGACCAGCCAATGTTTGTAAATGAATATGAGTTTAAAGAAGGATGACAGTCGTCTTCGCTAAAAACATGTTTTCTGGATTTCGCCGAGCAAAACGTAAACATCTTTTCAGCAAATCCAAACCATACTCCACGACTTCTTACGAACATGTTAGTATTTTAACTTTAGGTGAACTTTAAGACTCTTTTACCTTTGTTTCTGCTTAGTTTCCACTGATCTTTAAAGAATAAAGAAGCAAATTTTCTTTCTCAGTTTTACAGAAAAGCTACAGAAAGAATATTTTCATTCAAACTAGATGATTGTGGTGTGTTCGTAATCAGCCAATAGAAGCGTTTGTTATTGTGTAGCGCGTTTTGAGAATTTTGTAGTTAATCAAAAAGGAAGCATTTTTGTCAGCTATGTTGTAAAAGAATTTGTTCATGCTTTTATCGACTTTTAGCTGTGCGTATATCGAGTTATGGATGCACTTGGGAAGTTTAGAGAGCACTCAAGAAGCTAGAGTTGCACTCGGCTATCGCCTCGTGCAACTCTTACGTATCTTTCGTGCTCTCCAAACTTCCCGCGTGCATCCATAACTCGATATACGCACGCTAAGCATGAACAAATTCTTAATTTGTTCACAAGTTGCAAGTTTGCATGCATTGATGGAAAATGTCAAATGGTTACGTTAAAAGTCGAAGTGTTTTCCGTTGCAAACAATTGATAATACATTGTAATTCAATGAGGCTGAGTACAGTATGAAGAAAATTACGCAGATCAAGGATCATAATCCATGCAGGGCTGCAGAGGTGGAATAATTTTTCATATCATTTGAAAGCCAAATTCAATGATTGTTTAATTATTCATTCAAAATATTTCCAAGTTCTTGACACTCTTACCTCCTTGTAGACTTATATCAGGAGCCCTGACTACAGTTCAAAATATTTTGAATACCATTTTAAAGATGAAAATCAAACTTCATCAATGTACAACAAGTTGCTTAGTCCTTGTTTTACGTATTTCTTTTTATTGCAGATTATTCAACAGAGTAAAAAGCTCTATCTGATTGTTCGGTCAGTTGGTCGCATACCTAACAGTGTTGTTACAGAGTCCACATGTAAGTGGGTAGACATACAAGGTAGACGAGTGCTTCCACCCCCTAGATTTGATGACAGTGGACATAAATTAACTGCGGAGAGCATACACAAGAGTGATTTAAGGCTTCTAGCGGATGATAATGAACGCCAGGTTTGTCAAAATAGACCTTAAGATCAGACAACGGAGACAGCATTGAGAATGTCAAAAAGGAAATAGGTTTAAAAAGCAAAACAACAACTTTGCACTTGCATCACACTTTTTTGTACATTTTTTTTGCCATCACTACATGACTATGGAATAAAAATGCATGATTTCAATTTTATGGAGGACATAAACAAGCAAAAAATGTAATTTCCGTTCTCTTTCTCAACTTGGATATGGTTCTTAGAAATTCAACTCCAGGAGAGTTCACCTACATTTGACAAAGTAAGTGAATGGGAATAATCCGGTGAAGATTGAAAGCTGGAAAATTTACTTTTTTAGCAACTTTTTGGCACTGTTGCCGTCCTCAGATTTTAAGGTCCCTAGCTGTCACACTCTATCGTTGTCGAATCGTATGTTAAAGCCTTCCAGTACAAAGTAATTAACTCAATTCTTTACGCAAATACGAAGTTGTATAAAATAGGTTTTCGGACAAATGATTTATGTACTTTCTATGACAATTGTAATCCGAATCATTTACCCATTTGTTCTATCACTGCTCACGTTCTAAACAGTTTTGGATTGAATTTAAATTATATTGTGCCTTATTTCGAATCCACGAATTCGTCTCTGCTTATAGAAAATGTGCTCTTTGGAATTTTGACGAAAAATGCTTGCCCCTCACTTCAGTTGCTGAACTATTTTATAATTATTGGAAAACATTTACGGATTTAGGGCGAAGATCATCGCTAAATATGAAACAGAAGGAAAAATCATCAACAAAGAATTATTTTAAAAAAAGTGGATACTGACGCCTAAGTTAACTGTCTTAACCCCGTATCATTTCATTGCCCTGTTGTACTTTTTTCTAATTTCTTTTAGCCCTGTAATAATTTAACAATTAATTTTGCTTTACTCTGTTAATGTCTATTGTTAAAATGCTTTTTGTAGTATTGTAAATGTAATTATCGATAAATATATTTTTTTTAAAAATGACAGGCATAAGGCTATAAAAACAAGGTGTCCATCTACGTACCTTTACTGCCTCCTGTGCCTCATGTACTACAACTGGAGTGATCTGTATTGCTCCCCCCTCCCCCAACCCAACCAAGAAAATGCGTAGACTGTAGGATAACAACTGACGAACTCACCTTAAAACAGACTAGCAAAACCACGGCTTAAGTATGTCATTATAGTACTCCTCGCCTGCGAGCAAGCTCTCAGGGGCGCTCTGGCAGCGGGGCGGAAAAAGGACAGCCTCCCACGCAGAAGTTCTTAGAGGTTCGCTACGCGTGACGAACCCCTAAGAACGTCCGCGTGGGAGGCTAGGAAAAGGAAGGACCAGCGCGAATGTAGACAAACATTGAAAAACACGTGCCAAGGGTAATGACGTCATTACTAATGTCATCTCCGCCAATCAGCATTTCGCATCGACCTAAATCCTATTGGACGGCCCCCAATACCATTGCCTGACCCTATACCGTACCTTTATCTTGTTGCATTGGTTGTTATTCACGCATACAACATGACTTGCGCACATCCATGGCCTTTTCTTGCATTTTTAAAACATCTCTTATCGTCCTGCATTTACTCCCACGAGGTTTACAATTTTGATTTCGTACTATGACGTAACAATTTTTTTTTGTCGCATGCCACTCTATAGATCTTTCAAAACAGCGTGGGGGGCTTAAGTGGTTTGCTGCCCAGAGTTGTGCTGTTGGTCTTATGTGTCTTATGTGGCCTCAAACTTTTCTCAGACGTTTATCCTCAACCTCAACATAACATTTTCACTCCCGTTTCTGTTTTCGCTCCCTCGATTACGTCTAATAAGTAGGAGAAGGGAGCGTTGCTTAGTTACCACTTGAATCGAAATTGAAACTTTAATAAATACTCCCAAAAAAAGGTTTTTCAGTACCTATTTACAAATATAAATGCAAGCTATATCTAACAAGCTAATAATTGTTAAATGCTAACTATCATTCGATCATTCATTCATTACAAGTTTCAGGGCTTTCGTAAAGGCCTTTACAGTTGTAGCGTTTCTAAGGTCTTCGTCTAACGTGTTCCACAGGGATACTGCTCTATAGGCGAAGGTACGTTGGCCAGTGGCTGACCTGAATAATGGGATTTCGAACTTCTCATTATTACGGGTTGTGCGATTACGTACAGAAGATCGTTTTGCTGTACTATGTTATATCTTTTAGGTACGGGATCATTTGAGCTTCGTGTAGATGGTTATATCCACGAGTGGACTATTGAATCCAGACTCCAGCAGGCTCGGCCAAGCTTAACTTCGCAGCACTTGAATTAGCTGTGTTCAGTGTCCGAGTAAAGACTGGGAGGTCAAGTTCAGCAGCATTGCTGCACACCAATCCCCCGATGGGTTACCCCGGTAATTTAAGAAGCTTTCAAGACTTTACTGCCAGAAGCAATTCTTAAGGCTGTGCATTCTATTTCTTGCAATGTTTTTTAAACATTCAAATATTTCAGTCATTAGTGTCGTACGTAATAATCCGAAAGCCGCACCGCCCCTAAGTAACCGCCAGCTCCTAATGAGAGCCGCTTTTGTAGCAAAAATGTCACAAAGCGCAGGATCCGTTAAGTATCGATGCAGCAGTTGTGGTTTTTGATACGGGTAATGCTGAAAAGTTAACAACACTGATATTTTTATTGGTGTTATTACTTTTATTTAGACCTGGAAAGAAACACGGACCTTCTTTTATTGCGTCCTTTCTATATTGTATGGTTAAAAAAAAAATCAAAGTAATAAAAAAGGGAAAATTACTTGGCTAAGCCTCCCACCCAGATGTTCTTAGGGTATTGTCACGTGTTCCTTCCCCTCAAACTTTGGGGAGGATTGCGTGACGAGCCAAATTGCAAATAGATAGTTCTAAATAAGTGCCGCCCTCGAGTAGGCCCCCTACCGAAGAGTGAAAAATTCGACAAGCGCACGGGTGCTCTTTCGTGTAAACTTGTAGAGCTTTTAGTAGTTTCCTTTTTTCCCACCAGGTGTCGATTCAATAGGATACTCTGGCTCCTACCCAGTTTCCAAGTTGACTATTAAAGACCAACGGTTTGGAGACGTCTTGCTGGACCTTTTCGCCTTCTCAGCCCTGAAACCGCGTGATTCCAAAACATCTTCTACTCCGGCCATTGCTTTTACGTCACGCATCAATAACCCAACCAGGAAGTCTGTTCAAGTATCATTTATGTTAAATCTGCCTCTAGGTATACAGCCGGACACAGTAAGACTTGGGAGCCCTGACAAAAGCATCAAAAGTACGACTGTTAGTCAGTGCTCGAGGGCTTGTATTGATAACAAACAATGCATCTTGTGGCAAATGGCCAAAGAAAACAAGACATGTCAGTTGTTCTATCAGGTCCCCCCTCATGCTTGGCATACAGGGTTTATTTCCGGTCAGAAGAGCACGTGGACAGCTCATGATTGAATGCTAACGCTCAAGAGGCCTGGGAACTATCCTCAAAGCGGCAACACAACTATTGCTACAGGGGGCAAGCGAGTTAGCCCCTCTTTTATGGTCAGTGACAGTTTTGGAAAAATTTGGAAGCAATTTGAGGACCATGGCTATCTTGGGTCAGCATCTAAACGTTTGGGAGCAGTTTTCATGGCGCTACAACTGTAAACGTTACCTTGAAGCCTGGGAAAGAGAGAACGCTTACTTTGGTTTTGGGGTGGTTCTATCCCAACAAAGATTTCTCGGGTGTGCTTTACATTAACAATTATAGTTCCGCATTATGCTTAAAACGCACCATCAGAAAGAAATTGTAAATTTATACAGCGTAGATCCTAACGGAACCATTTCAACAGCAAAATATGAAAATAGCTCTTGGGGCGAAGAGGGTCAACTGACACTTGTATTGAAGCCGTTCATCTGCCTAGATCAGAAAAATATCCCGGAGTACGTGTTTTATTTAAAATAAGGGGTTGCTGATATCTCCATCTTTCCTTCAGGAAGTGGGCGACGATTAGAAATGAAGGCGTAGCAGATATTCCCGAAGCAAAGTCTGCTGGAAGTTTCCGGGAATTTTTTAAAATACTCTCTAAGGCTAAAACCATCCCAATGACTGACTCGAAACAGTCTATATTGGCGTTTAATAAGACTCAGTTTTCCAATACACAGAGCAAAAATAAACCCTCCCCACAATAAAAAAAAAGCAACCTTACGTTTTTCTTTATGTCCTATTCTACACAGCGGAGATTGTTGGTAATTACTATAGTAACCTATTCGAGCACAGTGAGGAGCCAGCCTCCTTCCTATTACGTAACCGGTTCCCTACTCTGCAAGCAATTCTGCGTGGCACGCTTCTATGATAATCGACAGCAACAGCAAGTCGGTCCAGACCCTCCCAGTGTGGTTACAAGATGTCTTGGTAAACGGGTTAAGTTTCTGGCGAAGTGGCCTCTACCTCCATGACAGAAGATGGCGGCAGTTTGAATCTTTAGACTGTCTTGATATTGATTCAGTTCATAACGATTTTCAGCGAGAGATCCCTTATGTTTTGTTCTACCCTGACTTGGTTGAGAATGTAATGCGTGCTTGAGCAAAGTACCAGAGTGATGACGGCCATATTGTGGAAACTCTAGCTGCTGGTTGTTATTCCCCTACTAGAAAAATGGACAGGCGCGTTTATGTAGCCTGAGAAGACAGTCGATATTTCACAACGCAACCGGTGTTTTCCACGCAAAATGACGTCTGAGGGGGGAACGTGCGAGTCCAGACATTCCATACCGATGACGTGTCACTACCCAGATCTGGGTAGTGTTACTGACTGGTTGGAAATTTGCTTTATCCAATCAGAAGGCGTACCACTACCCAGATCTGGGTAATGACACGTGATCAGCATGGAATTTTTCTGCTCGTTTCTCAGACGTCATTTTGAGGGGAAACCAGTGATGGCGTCGCGAAATGTCGGCTGTTCGCTAAGGTTAATTTATATTTTTCTGGTCATGACTCATTTCCTTTTCCTTCCAAACAGGACAATTTCACAAACGCATCATTGGACTACAACTTACTATATTTAATTGATTTTCGTTTTCTTTGCCATGATTTGCACAAGAAAAGACTGAACGAGTGTGTTAGTTCGAGTCATTTGGAATGCTTGTTTATATGGAGACAAACCTTCGATATTGAAATTTCTATTGTACAGCCCTGTAGCGCAGCCTCTTAATCCAACATCGAATAACAATAGTCAGAATGGTGAAAAGTTGTTCCATACCTTGTTTATGGCCGCAACAAATCATGTTGCAAATTCTTCATGGTAGCTTATGGGAAAGTTAAAATGGACAATAGGTTATTTCAACATCCTTTTTTAAAAACCTTATTGATCTGTGAGAAAAAAAAGTCTTTCGAACAATATTGACTTGGCACTTTTCTCTTCTACAGTGGTCCTCCAAATCAGCGAATTATGGGCGATGTCACTACGGTGTTCATAACAGAAACCTACCATATTTATCTGTGGACCAATAACAGCGTTTTCTTAAAAGACGTGTGGCCGCACGTGGTTAAGGCGATTGCTTGGATGATTGACGGAGCCACAAAAGGGACTGGTTTACCTTACAGACTACAGTGTACATATGATTAGCTCTTTCTCAATTTATATGATCACAACACCTTTAACAGTTTCTTGTATGTCCTGGCTCTTCGAGCGGCAGAGAAGCTGTGCAAGATAATGGACGAGCTGGATTTGCTGAAGGAAGTTTCAACAGCACTGGAGGTAGCAAATTATCGAATATCGGAAGAATTATGGAGCGAAGAAGATGGTTATTATCACGCTTGGTGGGATAAGAAGAAGGTTCACCGTCCTGGCTGATGAGTGATTCACTGTACACTCAAGTCTGGGCCTACACTCTGGGGATAGGACACTTGGACGACCCAACAAGGTGAGGATGTAACTTCGGGCTTCAGGATAACCTTTTACTTCCGGGGTTTGAGTTCAGGGTAACGATCACAATTTTTTTGCGCTTTTCTTAAAATTTGCTTGACTACACTGAGCGGCGAAGGTTTGATGACCTAAAAATGGTTAGGTACTGTTACTAAATGTGCTGATGTCTAATTAGGCGCCTTTTTCACTTCCATAGTAAAGCCATTTCCATTGCGCTGCATAATGCACAATAATGTTAGTCACAACAGTGTAGAAGACACCACGTACTACTACTACGTTCATTATAGAGAATCGTAGGTTAGAATACTGTTAAAGGTTACTACGTCTCTCTCCTTTATAAAGTTAATGTTAGGTATTGTACAATAGGGCCATTGAAGCAAACGCATTTTATTGATTCCCTGTGTACAGGCTCAGATCTCATTTGATGAAAGAACTTGAAATCAACGAAACACCATATGGGCTCCGAGCGATGGCTACTGAACCATCCAGCTAACGAGAGCGTGGGCTTATGTCCCAAGAATATCAGTACTAAGAAGTTAAACGAGTTGGTGGCGCTACACGAGTCAATCTGGATGGGCACCAGCCCTGAGTGGACGACTCTTCAACTTCATTTGGGTAAGCTTGAATAATTGCCAGCAAGAACAAGGTCGTCTTGCTTGTTTCGGTTTCTGTCTAGCACATCATTGACGTGAAAGTTGATAATTCCATGGGGGTAACCACTTTGAAAAAAAGTTAAGGAATTTTAGGTTACAATTAGCCAGCTAGAAGACTTGACACGTTAACCTGAATAAATTGGTCTTTGGTTCATTCGTTCGTTCATTCATGTAAGAATGTAGGTAAACGCCATCCATTGCGCGCGGTTATGGAGGAATGTAGCGAGGTTAAGCGACTAAGCGGCTAAGCGAGGTTGAAAAGAGAGCTTGCCACACCTAAAAAAGGTTCTCACCCAGCTCAGTGATGATCGTTAAACAGTAACTGTTTCTCTGAATTACTTCTAGTCATTGAAAATAGTCTGAAAAAGTATTTCCCTGCAGTTGATGTATTTCCTCCCTGTCCCACTAAGAGAAGACGAAGCGTTTCTTTCATGACAGATTTCGAGGACATATTACAGTGCACCTCTCTCTTAACAGACACTTCTAGACGAATGACACCTAAAAGAGGACAGTGAGGGTTTTTCCCGCAATTCTTCAGTTATATTCTTTGACTCTCTCAAACGCGAACAGCTCTGTAAGACGGATACTCGGTGACGTTTCAAACGGTGTCCTTCTTAGCGAGAGTTGACTGAAGTAACTCTTGAGTGCTACGCTAATGCAAATCTTGAAACAATCTTATTTCAGGTTTGGACCCTCAGAAGGCTTTACTACAAGCTGAGAAAGCCATAGAAAACGTTCGTTCAGAGCTGAATGACGAATGGGATTTTCATGGACTTTACTCGGGGATTGGGTACGGACTTGATGGTCTCCCATGGAAGCACCTCGCACTATGCTTTTCACATGGTTCTTTGGCACATTCCTTTTGCGATCTCGGGCCAGTCCTTCTCGGCGCCAGAAGCAACGCTTTCATTTGAACCTAAGCTCTCTTGTCCGTATAACGTTCCCTTCTATACATCGTTTGCCACGCGGACTTTGCAATGTACCTTTGTCCAAAAACGAAATCAAACCAAAATGAAGTTTCAAATTATGTCGACCTCAGGTGAGATGTTTCTACAACAGTTTGCGGTCAGCGGCTTTCGATATCCAAGTGCACTAACGCTGAAACAGGGTGAGGCAGTCACGTGGTTTTCACATTAATTTCCAAGGTTGCTTCAGTTTGAATTGCCTTTCTTTGTAATTGATTGATGAGTTGTAACATATCGCAGGAGAAATTCGTTTAGTCTCAATTGTTACGGCCGAGTAATAAAAACCTAAGAAGGATTTCCATGTAAGAATTATGGAGATCATCATAATAACAAGGGTGGCCAAGCGTCGTCATTTATATTGTTGAAATGACCTTACCCTATGGTATATTCCAAAGTGACGTAAATGGTGAATGGGGTGAAACTGAACAATGTCAAATGCCCGAAAGGCTATATTCAAATTTTTTACGATTGTCTCTGTCTTTGCCATCTGTTTATAAGTTTAGGCATAAGAGTTTGAAAGAAATCATTAATTCATTAGTTTTTTTGCACTGTTTATTTTAATTCCAGCAAACTTTCGAAGGTGCAACAATGATATTTTCTGTGCACAATATAAAACAGACTGATAATTAGCAAGTTTAGGGGAGAACAGTCGTTCTTGTACAATAAACCAAACAACTACGTCCTTAACTTGTGAAACTAATAGTTAACAGCCAAAAATTAAGTAACTTGACATAATTGACTTTTAAAAGAATTCTTAGTTTTAGTTTGAATTCTCAGGGATTTTCAATTCGAGCCCGTTAAACTAGACAAGTCAGTAATTGACAAGTAGATGAGACTCGCAATTCCTTTCATTTTTCTTCCTATATAAATACGCAAATTTATTTTCTTACACATTTTTTTCTACGATATAAATGCGCTTTATTACTAACATTTTCTCTACCCATGGGTAAGAAATGGCACAAATGACCACTTTTCTATTTGAACTTTTTAGCACTTCCTTCCTTAATACTAAGATAACTAATTTGGAGGTTTTGGGCATGCAGCGAAGCGTGAAAAAAAAAATCTAAAAGGTTCTATGAGTGCATATCTGAATTATAGGAAAGTATCTCGAGTAAAAACCGTTAATGATGATGATGTTCGAAGCATATAAGAAACCAATAAATGACAAGGGCACGCATCCTGCAACGCACCCTTGACAACTGCATTTGATCAGTGACAGATCCAAAGGGAGGAGAGGGAAGGGGACGAGACCTGTTATACCAGCTACGTTTTGTCCATTTCTAGTCCTAGTAAATACTGTAACTAACCATGTACTGAGAAGGGTCATTACTTACACTCCAGTTAATGTAAGAAAACCGATTTTCGAGGAAATGTTATGAATTAAATCGACATTATAACTCAAGCGTTAGCAGCGTCTCGCTTATCGTGATAATTGTCACACAGTTCAACAGAGGTTCTCCAAGCATTGATCACGTGCTTTAGTTGCACTTCCGATGGCAATGCCTCCAGTCCTGGCACTGGTTCATGTCCTTTGTTGTCAAGATGCCACTCGATGTATTCACCCAGGCTGAATAAAAGGAGACACAGCCGTTGTAAGATGATACGCAAATTATCCACGTCATATTTAACCACTAGGGAGTGGGTTGGAACACACGCCGAGTTTTGTAAACTGAACTATATCAGATAAAATATTTCTCTGAATCTTTGGTGTAGCTTCTTAATATGATCAACATTAGTAGTTAGGGGAGGGAGGGGGAGCAGCGTGGACGTTGGACTTGCAATCTAGAGGTCCTAGGGTCGAGTACATCTCTGACCACTATCAAGACTTGCTTCTCGACAGTCCAACATAAAACACCGAGTTCATGCTGGTAAATAGCCAACTACAGATAAACATTCCACAGATGTCTACGTCAACCATAGAAATACTAGTCGTAATAGAAGCAATCTCTCCAAAGTTACCTCATTTCTTCTTCTCCGGGGACTGCATCACCTCTTAAGTTTAGCAAAATAAGTTCCAGGACCTCACAGACAAAGCGATCCAAGTCAATCCTTCTCATCCCACTGCTAAACTTCATCAGCTGAGGTCGGGACATGACCTGTTTGTATTTGTCCGAAATCTGCTCAAACGGATCCTGCAAAGGCAATAACACTGAAAGTTAAGTCTTACTTTAAGCATTGCTGTTTACACATCTCTTACAGGATTACAGTACTTAGATCAACAACTGAAAAAAACTTAAATCAATCGTGGTGTGCTAAGCAAGCGTAAGTAAGCTCTCTATTTCGAGTAACGAGCGAGGCGAGTCGCAAGAGATTGCGTGGGCGAGTGGTAAAGCCCCGTGCCCTCGCGCCTTTTTTCGCTACCCGCTCGCGCGCGACTCCTAACAATATTCCCCAAATACAGAGCTTGTTCTAAGCTGCTTTGGGTCTGATATCGTATGTATATACAGTCTTGGAGGTCTGATTGGTTTAATTGGCTATTTGCGTTTGTTTCGATTGAACGGAGTAACTACTTTCTCGTTTATTATACGACACTCAAGTAATAAGTCGCTTTTAAGGTCTCCTTGTTTTTAGTTTTGTTTTGATGAGAAAGTTGATAATTCCTCAGCTGAATGTTGTTACGAAGTCTTTGCGAATGTCGTGCAAAGATTAAATGTAAGTTAAAAATGGAAATATAAAATATTCCTTACCTCGCCTCGCCTTATAAGAATTCTGGCTCTCTCAAGGGTGAGAAGTCGCCAGAGAGAGATCACGTGACGTAACTGACAGTACTGCTGGGCCTGAAAGGGAAAATAGAAGAAAAAAGACACGTAGAATGTATTGGATTCAACCCAGGAGGATCTGTTGGCAGCAGAATACCCGGAGTGATATGCATTCGAAAGGGAAAGGGGAAGAGGAAAATCGGGCACGCAAACGCGACGGTTGCTGCAAAAGTCAATTCTTTACTGTACAAACTTAACTTGAGTTGTAGCTACAATTTATACCTTCAAACTCCGAAGAGTGTTTTGTTGCATTCGTAGCACCCTTCCTAGATAGTTACTGAGGAGCCTTTCAGGGGTTCCCCCAGTGGAAGATAGAAAACCAATGGCAATGTCCAAAGATGACAGCACGTCACAGATGTCAGTCAGGGAGCGAAACTCGCTTATGACCTGACGGCTTACTGCTGAACTCAGAGGAACCTGAGAAAAGACAAAATATATCCGTAGTTTTAATTGAATCTCACAGTTCTTTAGAGTGCCTCTGTGCCTCTGGTCATAGATATTACGACAATTAGCGCAGATGCATTGACTACATTCAAGTCTTAACATATTCGAAGATGAAGGTGCCTCCTTCGCTTCCGATAACTGCAAAAAAACTGAGTACTCAAGTGACTATGAATCTACTTTACAATCGAGGCATGTGTCACGCGGGGTAACCGTTTCTCGTACAATTAATTTCAATGTCGTTATACTCCTTGAGGCTAATCTGCAGGTTGGCTCTAGTATACTAATAAGAATGGTTTTACCTGAGGAACTTTAGCCTTTACAGCAGCAAAGACAGAGTCTAGTTGGATATCTTTACTGAATGCAAACCTCTCATCCTATAATAACAAGTGAACAAATTGGGCTTTTAAAATCAAGTATAATAAATAGAAAATGGATCAGCAACAATGAACGCTTAACACTACACTCTTCTTTGAGGAGTAAATGAGAGTAAGTACGGAACCGTGAAAACCTTTTTTGGAAAATAAATACATGTGTGAGTCATTAAGTTACTAAATAAATATATAAATAGTGAATAAAGAGAGAAATCTGACGAAACACTTTGACCCATATGCCAGCGTGCCACACTTGCACACTTGAGGTCCCAAAATAGTCTCCTCCGACTATTTTGAAAACTAGAGCCGGGGGGTATCACGGCTCCGAAAGTCCAACCCCTTTTTTCTCTTGGTAGATAGATTTACTAACGAGCAGCTATGTATACTGAGTGAAAGTCTTCAATAGCTCTCGTGAACATTCACCGTGACTGTGATGCTGTCATTGTCAATTTTTCCTTTCTTTTCTTTTTATTCGCTAATCTCTTGTCGACAGTTTGAGCATTGAGAATCCTACGAAAAACGTAAAAGAAATTGTTCTTCTACGGGTAACTTACGCAATCTATCTTAATTGCTGTATAATTCAACTTTCTAAGCTTGAGTGACTAATTTCAGACAAAACGGTTGAATAGGGCCTTTGTAGAGTTGTTTGACGGCAGCGGTAACGAATGCCTCTGCCGCAGTTTTTTACAATGTGGAACGTTTCAGTGTTGTTCTTTACAAAATGTGGTTTGACAACCCGATCGAAAATGATTAAATTTAAGGATTTATAGGGAACGTAAACACTCAAAGGTGTTTACGTCAATGATTATGGGGAAAATTAGTACACAGAGATTTCTCGATATAAACTCAACAACCGCCCGTCAATGGATTGGTCTCCCAAATCTTTCAATCGAAATTCTACGTGGAAATTCCACAGTTTACCTTGAAATCAACAAGAGGTCTTCTCCTAATGAACCTGTCAATCAGCTGTCTTTCCAGTGCATCCCAGTTGTACTGTACCAACGTTCCCCGACCCACCTCCAGAGAGTAGTTACATTGAGCCAGGATGAGCGGAAGTAGATCTCTGTCAGAGTCATAAGCAATCAGTTGTGACGTGGTTACGTCTTGTAGCTGTATGTGAGGCAGGTCCCTAAAGATCAAAAAGGACAAAAGGTGTTAGTAGCCGCACTAACCGCAAGGACATTCAAACATTTGCACGGTTCCAGGATGCAAACTTTGTTTTTTATTGTAGATACTCGACACCTATCGAGCAATAGTTTTTTCGGGGGGGCGTATTATTGCATTTCTTCTGTTCAGTTTTAGTTAGAAATTCGGCTACTTTGTCTTTTGGATAGCCGTGAACGCTACTTTCCTTTAGTTCACTCAGGCATAAACAGCTTGGCTGCCATGTCCTACAGCTCTACACAACTGAAGCGGCTACCGTGTGGAAACGAGGCTGCTAGCAATATACTACAGAATGGATGGGTTATTTACGTTATTGACTACATTTTTCAAACATGGTTAGCGCCGGCTGGTTATGAGAGGGTATAACAAATAGTATTAAATTGAAAATACCAGCTCGAGAGGAGAGGGAGGATTGAGTGACAAGGAAGGTACGTACTTGACTTCTCCGCCGGTCAAATTCTGGTACCGTTCGTTAAACTCGTTATGCAACGTCGTGAGAAAAAATAACAGAGCCGTGGAGCAGATGCCCAACCCAGACGTACTCGGCAGAAGTACTGCAAGAGGACGCGAGTTATCCATGGACATCTCGCATAAATCACTTGGAGGACGAAGGCGCCCTGTTTAAATAAAAGGATTAGTTAGCGTTAGATCCCGGGGGGTACCCCTGGGAATTCTTGGTGGGGGTGTGCCACCTGGTTCTCCAAATCCTGACCCTATTTCAAACCAAAAACTGTCATTCTTCACACCCGTTTCCAGACCTGGCCTCTAAAATCCATACCGATTCTCAGACTTGGCCTTTACGAAATTATGTCATCATTACTTAGATTAGAACAGCAACAAAAAATATTTCTTAAAATCCACTTCGAATTGGCATATTTCTCTTTCTTTCTTACTCATTTGGAATTGAAACAACAAATACGTTCGTACAATCCCGTAGCTCCCTTGAAAACCATACCCGGTTCCAGACCAAAACGGCGCAAGGACCCTACCTTTTGGGGCGGCACATACCTATATGGCTTGTATAGGGGAGTAACCCCCGGGTGTGAGATGTTGTTCATTTTTGCCTTACGGGAGTGTCTTAATACAGGGACACCCATTAACAGGCGGGGAGGCCGCCCTACAGGGTCTACGCCTAACAGTGAAGCCCGCCAACCTGAAATTACTTTCTGACACGGTTATTTTTTGCAGGGAACCTCCCTATAGAGTGATATCTTCCTTGTAGGATACAGGGTTTCCGCCCATAGGTTCTAACTTTCTTCGTCTAAAAATTCAAGAGTCGAAACTGTCCAATATAATTTAAATTGACAGTTGTCCCCTGTAAAGGATCTGTAAAATAAACTTAGTCTTCATAGCGCAAAGATATAATCATCACCTTCCCGTTGTTTACAACGATCAAGTTCTTCTTGCAAAAAAACATTGACGCTAGCTTCTTGCGAGGGATATTAAAGGGTTAGATGACAAATCTAACTCACTTCTGCAATTCACAAAATTGTAAGTTACTACAAAGTAAGGCAGACTGACAGCTCTAAGAGACATACCTTGCTGGTCAAGACTCAGTCTGACGTGATTCCAAGCATTGTTAAAACTCATTATCAGGGAAGTGAGTTCATCTTTAGTTGTTTCTGTGGAGAGTATTACGAATTAAAACCAAACAATTAATTTTGGCGCGATTTTACTGGTTATTTTTGGTCACATTGTAACAGAAAGGAGCGCGGATATCACGTAATACAACCTACGATTTTTCAGTCGAGGGAAACCATAACAAAGTTTTTATTTTTAACTTCCTAAATTCAAATTGAATCAGAAAGACCAAACTCGTTTTGTTCATACAAATACAAGAGAATCAACAAAATATTCTACGCTGTTATGCTTTTGAAGCTGAAAAAAGGTACGAGATATTAGGACCGTTTAAACGAGGAAAAAAAAGACGCGTCTTACATAGGACGCGTCCTTAATAAGACTCAAACTATCCCGTATAAACGGCACATTTCGTTTAAAATTTAGCTACGATGCGTCTTATCTAAGAACAGCCCCTAACAACTGTTCTTCGATAAGACGCGTCCTTGCTAAGTCGAGTCTTAATGCGCCCTTTATACGAGATAGTTGCGTCTTATTTAGGACGCGTCTAATGACAGACGGGTCTTATTTTTCCTCGTATAAATGGCTCTCTTGTTTTCTGCATGGACAATTTAGGTAATCTCATATTCTGACAATTAACTTACTAGAAGGAATCTTCTTTAGGAAATTTCGGATTGTGATATGCTCTGCTTCTGCCCTGTCGATTCTGCGGTGGAATTTTTCCATGACAAGACGCTGTAGCTTAATGATATCTGGCAAGAAGCGGAGGGCACGGAGATTGTGTTCCTAAAAAAAGGAGAAAAGAGATGATCATTATTTCTACGTTTTTTATTACATCAATAGGTATCCATTATCTCCGAGTAGAAAGTTACATAGTTTATCAAAAAGGGCTTAAATTGATTTACAGGGTCTAGACAGTTAGGGAATGTTTTTATTGGGGCCTTTGAACAGGTTCTCTAGTATACAGAAAAACTAGAGAAAGCTACATTGTAGCTCCCCCGGTGTACTGTTCACAAACTATTTTTATTGCTGCAAGGTACCACACTGTTATTTACTCACGACTTTGTCTTTAATAGTAACATTCCTTCGCAGCCGTTGATTTCGATGGCAAAATTGCCTGGTGCCGGTAACCAAACCAATCAAGTTAATGAGGCTATGTCACGCAATTTGCTATCTTTTTAAAAAGCTAACACTAGCCTGTGTACAGACGTCCCCCCTCCCTCAGATTTTTTTTTGAGGAAGGGGGGACGTCTGTACGCAGGCTAGCTAACACTTGTCTTCGCATCAACTGACTTCCAAAAATAATGATCCAGTTTTGTTATTTAAGACTACATTTAGGCACTGAAACCGTTTCCTGTCGTCTATTACAACAACGGGTGGCAAGGATGGTGAAACTCATTGGAACGTTGGGCCAACATTTTCAATTTCTAATGCTATGCCTGCCTAACTTGCACTCACCTGTCGTAAAAACTCCGCTAATACTTTGTTCCTCTCTGGATCGGTGGAGGCCACCTCATGTTGAAATGTGTGTGACAGGTGATCAAGAGTCACCTGAGTTCGATATCTCCACAGTGCGGGACACGTAGGAGAGATACTCACAGACAAATCATCAGGTGGGGTGTCTACCTCATATAGCTGGCGCATCAGGGGGTTGTTGCCTGAAAGAATCGGAACGATAAATTTAACGTAATGGGGTTTTCTGCTTTTCAAAACTACACGACGCGGAAAGCACATCATGTTTTCTATACGGACAAAACGGATTTAAATTTAAAAAGTTCATGAAAATGTAAATTAACTAAAAAAAATGAAATGTATATTAAAGCACACGAAGACCCGGTTAAATTTATCTGACCCACGACACTCCAGTTACCGTTTGGAGGCTCTAGCCACCGAGCTATGAGTGACTCATATAGTGAGCATGACGTACACTTGAGGTCGTCATAGGACTTCGCATGTAACGGGTACAGTGGACACTAATTAAAGGTATTACACTCACTAAATTACCTGTATCTTGAAAGAAAATTAAATAAGAGTTGTGTCAGTTATAGATTTAGTGATCGCATTGGGAGGTTGATTCACTAAATCTATTAAGCGTACACAACTCTTATTTTAGGTGCTTGCGATATGCAGGTATTTAGCTTTACTTTGATTAGTGACCTGTGTCATCTTGAGATGCCATGTCCTGTGACTACCCCAAGTTTACTTCCTTCTTTGCCTTATCCCTAGGCCTCATTATTACTTGTGGGCAATGAATTTCGGGTCACGTGGTCCAAGCGCGTCACCGAATTGAATTGACCGAGAGAGCCTGAGGAACGAAGTACTGGGACAAGGCAACGTTCTGCTCACTATGTGATTCACCCATAGCTCAGTGGGTAGAGCCTCCAAAAGGTGATTGGAGGGTCGTGAGATGGATTCCTGCTAGGGGGCTTGGATTTTTTCCGAGCACTTCTTCGTGTACTTTAATATCTACTTCAGCTTCATCGCATTGGGTGGCTAGTTGGTTCACTAAAATTATAAACTAAAAGCAAAAATATAGATAAATAAACAAATAGTTAATTAATTAATGTACACTTTGAAATAACACGTAAAAACGTACCTAGTCGATTGTCTCCAACCATCATTCCCAAGCAATTTTGGATCTTTCCCTCGAGGTTCTTAAGAAGTGAGAATCAAATTAGAAAATCCAAAAGCATCAAAATGATATCATTATTAATTATATTATTACAATAAAGTAAAGTCCGCATACCGTAAGCACTGGAGCCACCACACTGTTGCTGAACGCTGTTTCCCATTCTCTTCGAGAATCTTTCGACCTCATATCAGGGGTGACATTCACGACTGGTTGTCCTAAAATAGATGAAAGAATTCTTAAAACGGGTAAAAGATTTCTTCGTGTGAAGCGAATGCCTCTCTTGCATGACACGTAGACACTTGGCCTGTAGGAAGCTGCAAAGTTTATTTTCCAATAACTCAAGTTGATTAAAATAAGAAGTGGTTATTTCTTCTCTTTGCCATGCTCTTTTCAAATGTCGCTGGATTTTTCGTCATCCCTTGGTCTCTTCCAAGAATTCTATGGATTTACTGATGCCCCCTCCATGTTTCAAAGACTGGTGTTTTAAAAAAGCCCGCCAGAACTACTCTAAATTTAACGGATCTCGTATTTTTAAAAAGTTATGACTGTTAAGTATTTAAATGTTTCAGTTGCCCATATTATTTATAAGCTTTCTGTGTACTTTTAACACAAATAACGTGGACATTTTAGGTCCTTGAAAAGCGAGAACAAAATAAGTCTCGACTTAAAAGCTATTAAAGTGATGCGTGGAAGCTGCGTAAGCTAACTCCGAATAGACCCGCGTAAATGCGAATACCTGTACTCAACGCAGTCATTTATCACATTTACCATTTTGAATTTCCAGTTTAACTTAGTTAACACAAGTAACGTTAGGTAACCCCCAATTTAGGCACAACACAAAACCTTCTGATCCCTTAGCCATAGTATGGTTGTCATTTTTGGTCTGTGCTTTTCAACTTACGGTTAGAAATAAGCGAGGTCATTTGCACAAGAACCATGTGAACGCAAAGAACTGTATCATCCACGCTTCTTCCAAGGCTTTTGGCGAGAAGCTGTAGGTCCATATGGAGGTGATCCCATAAAAACTGCGCCAAGGCGGCGGGGGGAACTGTGGGTTGGATGAGGGCACCCAAACCCTTAACAGGGACACAAAACAGAGATAGTGAGAAACAAGTTATCCATTCATACTATCATAAATATTACAGCAGTCAATGTTTTACTCCCTTCTAGGTGACTGGCATTCACATTTGATTTCATTTGATTTTAATTTCGGTAAAAGGGGCCTTGCTTAACTGGGTAATTCTAGTAACATTGTATGTATCAACAACGCTTTGAAAATATATGAATCCAGATGCTAAATAACGAAATGCGAAAATTGCTTAATTATTTGTCAGAAGTGACGAGCTAAACGGATTAGTCTAGGAAGAGATTTGGAGCAACTAAAGAAATAGTATGCTTGGCCTCTAAAGTTTCAGGGCATTTCATGAGACAGCTTCTAGCTGCTTCTCTAAAATAGAAGCTTGTGTTGTGTTGGCCTTTTTCAACACTGCCCTTACAACTCAAGACATAAAAAGCGACTTTTAATCACCTGTGGTTGGCGGCAGGCTCCTTCTATCATAGCACAATGCATAAGAACCCTTGTGACGCCCAGAACTACAGGCGAAAGGTTTCGTTCAGGAACCAGACCTTTGGCCCTTTTACTGGGATGACCAAGAAGGTGGCCAGTCATTGTGCGGTCAGCCCTACAGAACAAGAATAATATACTTGTAAAAAGACCTTTCATGATCAATGTGATGAGTCGATTTGAGTAAACTAATTTCCGATGTGTCTGGTTAACCCACTATATGACAAGCCAAATGAGCATCGCACTTTATCTCTGAAGGTCAGGATTCTACCCTTAGTGGTAACCCGGCAACCAGTTGGCTCGTCGGATTAGCGTTCATCTACCGAGCGGAAGGCAGCGGGTTCAAACCCCGGCTGGACCAACAGACAGGGTCTTTAAATAACTGAGGAGAGAGTGCTGCCTTTGTCATGACATCTGCAAACGGCTGGACTTTCTAGTCTTCTCGGCTAAGTAGGGTAAACCATAAACCCCGTTTTTGTGGGACGTTAAAGAACCCGTACACTGTTCGTAAAGAGTAGGGGATGTGGTCCCTGGCGTGGTGATCTATCTCAAAGTCACTTTAAAATCAGGGGACATTCATAAATTATTGCTTAATTAATTATAAACTGCGCATTAAGCAGTCAGGAAAAGTTCCCCTCCCAGTGTCGCTTATGCTGAAAATAGTGGTAAGCTCCACGCGGCCGTGTTATCTGCAACCTTTTACCGAGGACCAGATCCGGGCCATTTCGGAATACCGCGATTACCTTGAACCCAACACTTCGCTCAAGGATTAACGCACGTCGTTAGGCTCTTTTTAGTACCTGACATTTTCTGTTCATTAACATAAGGTCGACGCGGGAAGGATAACGATAACGATACATACCTCTGAGCTGTGGTATTTCCTCGAGAGAGATTGTATCCGGTACCACCGATATTCACTTTACACTCAGGACAAAACTTCACTTCCACAGGGCGGCCACACTGCAAGGTAAGGAAACAGGATCACAAAGGAAATAAAACAATACACATATGGAGCATGAGAAATACTCAGTTGCCCGGTATGGAATCCGGTCTCACAACGACCACCAGGACCAAGGGAACCTGGCAGAACATTGTTACGAGAAAAAGAAACTTGTGATTTTACAATTATGTAAGTATAAGCCATGAAAACAGATATGTAGAGTTGGTGACCCTGGTACAAGTCTTGCTTTAAACTTGTAACTAAACGACAGTAAAAAGCGTCACTTACGTCTCCAATGTAGTAGGGATGTCCTTTGGGACACTCTGCAACAAAATAACACGGGAAACCAAGTTCATTTCAGCAAACATTGCATTGTCTACAACTATCGACGTATTTGTGTTCAGAAGTCGAACATCCCTGACCTTTGTTCACGAGCATCTCCAGACTAAACCTCTTTATAAATCATTGAAGAAAATACAAGAGACTGTGCTTTCCGCTCAATTATTCTGGGCTTAAACTCAAGGTTTTGAAGCCGTTCAATAAACTTGCAGTTCGTATTTTCAGTTATCAAATCTGATACCAGTCGGCAACGCCTCGAATTTTTGAACTGACAGAAACAGAACACCCCTACTTTTGCTTAACATACATTTAAAAGGAGCAACCTTTGGATACCAACAACACCAACACGCGCAATAATAGCTGACAATTCACCAAACTACAGATGGCAACGTCACGTTTCAGTAGCGTTTGCGGTTTTGAACGCCAGGTAGAGAGAAAGGTTCCACGTAAGTTATTGAGTCGTATATTTCCATGTTACCACGTAAACAGGTAAATGTTTTGGGGAGCAAGTCTTTCATGTTCATTAATGTCAAAGAGCAAATATTGACCTTATTGATGATGCTGTTCGATGCCGATGCTGATGCCCATTCAGGTGGTATGTTGCTTTCAGTGGGTTTCTCTGCACGAGAAACAGCTTGTTATCTTATTTATTGTGATCTTACTCATTTTTTGCTAGTCATGCTGTTCACGCTATTTTTTCTTAAAATGCCAGTTATCAACCTGCGGTATCACTTCATTCGTGTAGTAAAGGCGACAAGCCTGGTACTATGCTAACTGCCTGCACAACGTAAATTTACCACCGTGATACTTACGATACCAGGTTCCACTCTCTCGCATTCCCGCCATTGCTTCTTGCAGATTGTCATCAGGCATTGTGGGTAGGTATGCGTTCTAAGATACAAAATGATGGCGATGAAGATTGAGAGAACGCGCAAGCGATGTTTTCGCCGCCTTTACAGTGCTCGATTCTCCAATGCCCTATTACCTCAATAGGTCAATTACACATGACGTCATTTTACTACAACTACAAGAATCCTTCAGTTTGTTGTTTTCTTGTGCAAATTAGGACTATCATTTTTTAAACCTGTGCGGGATTTACAAAAATTTAAGAAAGAAAAAACGAAATGTAGTCAAATGTCGTCATCGTGAAAATGGCCCATTGGACAAAGTAGTACGTCTGGTCATCGGTTTCGAACTCTAGCCAAGCCTGCATTTGTTACGCTTTTTATTTCAACTTCATCTTAAAACTGCGAGGAGCACATCTTTTACATTCATTTTACTTTCAATTCATATTTTGCATGTTTACAATCGGTAGGAACCGTCCTTCAAGAACAAAAAAAAAAGGAAAGAAAAGCGAAAACAGAACTGTACCATTAACGCCGCAGGATTATCCATCAGCAATCGTAGTGGTTCGCAAATGGTCACGTGATTAATGGTCTGAAGCACAGTCGTAGTATGAATTACAAGCTCTGACAAATTCTGCTCTAAGCCTGAGCGACCAGGCCTGACTCGAACACTGGGAATGCCTGGAGCACCTAGTGTATTGTCGAGGAGTTGAGCGGCAAATGGTTGGATCTGTAGGAAGCAATACAACAGAAAGTGAGCATAGAGAAGCAAGCAGCAACAACAAGACAACTCTCACAGCCTAACCACAAAAGAAAGTTGGGAAGAAAGGTAAAAAAACTAGACCACAAAATTTCAGCTAATGGGATGGAAAAGTTTAAAGAAAGCCACTATATGTAGAAACAGATCTTAGGATATTATCCGGGTCTTTGAAGCGATTAAACAAGAAAGGGAGTCGTATTCATAAGCTCACCTAAGGTATCATTGAGATCAAAATCCTCTTTCTGAGAAATAATATTTGGGCATAAATCTCATCTTAAAAGTTCAATTTCTCCGACTTATGATTTCTGTTTAAGCTTACAGATCACAAGCGCTCACTTAATGACTTACATTTCCAGACAAATATGTGCCCTCTTGTATGAATTCCTGAAGACACTGGTGGGCCTGTTTTAGCAAAAAAGGAACAAACTTTTACGAGGATACAAATACTCGTTTTATTTAGTTTGACGAAAAAGACGTGTAAGAAACATGAAGTAAAATGCTTTATTTTTATTTATTTTCTAAAAGTTATTAGTTTTTACCCAAAAAAGCGCCAGCAGTCATCGTTTAAACCTCGGGGCTATTTATAATAAAACTCAACCTTGTTCGAGCTAGAAAGTTGTTTTCTTCATTCTCACTGCAGCTGCCACCAGCACAGATCCAATTTGTACTGATTTTACAAAACTAAAGGTCAATCAGATGAGTGGGATAAAAACAGTTTTCGGGGCCAAAAATATGTATCTGGGAGAAAAGAGAAACGTACGTAACGTGAAATGATAATGGTATCGTATTTATCGATATTATGCCCCAGCCATGTTTTAATAATTTAAATTTAAACTAAATTTTGTAAATATGACTGGGGCATAACATACGATAAAATACGATATCATTATCGCGTTATATTTGTTTTCCTTTTCTGGAACTCATACCTTAGTGGAGAGACGACGTTCTTTGCCAGTAAAGCCATAGCATGTGGTAACTTCACGGAATAAAGACAACAGCAGCATAACCTCTCTTACAACGTTTGGTATGGCAACGGACTGAAATTGTCACAAGAAACTTGGTGTGAGTCTCACAAAGTGTGAAACTGTTTTTTTATTATTATTTTTCAGTTACAGACAAAAGAGCCACGCCACTCATAAACTACGGGGAGATCGGGAAAAAGCTCTCGACGCAAAGATTTCAGGGACCGTTTTTGGGTGGACAAGCGTTAATTACGATCGATCCATGGCTATCCAAAGACGACCATTGACTTATAACTGCTTACGTTGGTTACGAACACGATCCCGAATTTGTTTACCCTAAAGCTTGTGTGATCTCGTCACCTATTGCGATTAGCAAACTCCAATACTTTGGTTTTGGATTCAGAACTTCCAACTACAGCACACTCAACAGCAAAATAAAAAGTACAAAAGGTACAATAAATGATACAGTCGACTTTCTCTTAACGGACACCTTTATCAGACGGACACCTCTGTAAAACGGACACTTAGAGTTGGTCCCTGTCTTTCTTTACTCCTTTTATTTGACTCTCTATAAGACGGACACCTCTCTAAGAAGGACACTTAGTGCCGGTCCCAAAGGTGTCCGTCTTGGAGAGAGTTGACTGTAATGTTAAACTAAAGCATTTCAAATTTGTTTATACCTTCAGTGCATCAGTCAGCTCTCTGTTTGTTCCACCAAGCACTGTTTTGGCCATGGCTTCTCTGATCTTCTTGTATTCTTCTCCATAAATCACGAACCTATCAGGAACATTGTCTTCGTCCTGGAAAACAAACAATCAAACCAGCAAACAAATAAACAACAACAGAAAAGATCTTGTGAAGTAAACTCACGCGGACTCGTAAATTTCATCTTTTCCAGATAAGGGCCCAAAAACTTTACACAGCTGATATATGGAAATTGAAATCACAATATCTTGAAAAATAAGCATTACCGACAAAGAAATTAACAAACAAACAAACAACAATTTACTAAGTAATACTTAATGAGCAGGTTTAGCACCGTACTCAGGAGGACCTTGGCACGAAATGTAAAAAGCAAGTTATTCACCCCCCGTCACGGCTTTTCGAGACTTTCCCGCTACTCCTTCCGAGCAGTGCATGGGTTCTCTAAAGTCACCATACAATTTTTATATGCCTTGGCAAGGCTGTCCTTATCCGAGAAGCCACTTGCAGATGTCACAACAAAGACAGCACATTCCGATCCTGTCAGTCATATTAAGATCCTGAGTGTTGGACCGGCGCTTACTAATTTGAGCTAATCGTGTGCTGTGTGGATCACGTTTCAACAATTCTTATAATACACACATTTTTATACAATTGCAAGAGACAATTGGCGCCGGCTTTGTTTACCCAATTTCTGCGAAAATATTGCATTGTCACGTGGTTGTAATATGGTAGATTTCCCACGTTTTTTAGTCCAGAAGCCTACTATTCAGATGTTTCAAATCACAAGTAAGCTAAAAGGTTCCTAGGTTACAGACCAAGCCGTGTAATGGGCAAAAACTATCTCACCGACCCTAAATCGCGGAATTAAAGTCAAACAGAAACCGAGATTTTCTACCTGCTTGTTTCTGCTCTCAGGTGGTACAATCCACTCAAGCTCCTTCTTACCACATAGCACATGAATTGTCTCCACACCAAACCTCCTTGCCAACTGTTTCAGGAGGAACAGTCGGGGAGCTGGGCTTAAACTCTTGTAACACAGTCTTCTTGCAGTTTCAAAGAGAGTCTCCAATTCCATCTTTATCTGGCGGTCATTCCAAGGCTCTGTGTTTTCTACAGTGCTCTTGTACATATATTCGGCAGTCAGTGCTAAGGTGTAACGCGCCTTTGCAACGCCTTCCAGCACATCAACATCAAGTTCTCGAGTGGGACGAAGTGAGCTTGAGATCAGCAACGGCGTACATTCATCAGAAAGCTGTTGTGCAAGTTTTATCATCACCAGCAGAATATCCGAGGTTTTAGAATACTGACTGATCAGCGAATCCTAAAAGAACATCGTAATGAAGATGTGAGATGCAAGGTATTGTAAAGCTATGTTCATACTTAAAAACTCATTTGAAACTTGTGGTATCCATAGAAAGGAAGAGAAGGAACCTAGAACAGAAAATCAACTTGACCTTTTATAGTTGGAGAGATCTGTTGCCAGTCGAAAAAATAGGGAACGCTTTGACACCTAGTTAAATTGAAGACTGATGGCGTAGTGGTTAGACTACTCTCCTACCACCAATGCGTGCCATGCTCGATTTAGCCCGGTCTAGACTAAATTTCCGTTGGTTCTATTCCATGCGTTCAGCGATTTTTCCTCGTAAACTTAGGAAGAACACAAACGTAAGCTTGCTTTTTTGTTTTTGCCAAGTTTCTTTCAAACCATGAACGCGTTTTGCACGGGGATTCTTTGGCATTCGGCACGACATGGCATTCTTTGTCTTCTTACATTCACCTCGAGTTCTAGTTTCCTCAATGCAATGACTGTTGGCAATTATAAGCGTACTGTGAGTACTATACTTTTTAAAAAGGCATGTTATACATGAACTTGTCTTGCTTAGCCACGACTAGCTTTCCAGCTATATGTGGGGCAAGCTATTCAACTGCTTGTGCATGCAAACAATAAAACTGTTGCCGTTGTCATGAATTCAAAGTTTACCTCCCAGCAGTGTACAAAAAGCTGACAGACTTGCAGCAGATGGCCAATCTCTGGTTTCAGACCTCGAGCCTTCGTTAAATAGAGCGACAAATGCTCCTTGACTTCCTGGTCACTGAGCAAAAATCATGCAAACCGGTTATATATAATAGTAAAGAGTTTCCTGCTGAATAAAAGCCGCTGCTATTAAAGAAAACATACCAACCAAAGTAGTTATTACTTTTACGAACTGTTTACATTTAAAAGAAGGAAGGGCTAAGGGTGGTGTTGATCCCGAAGGAGAGATAGTAAAGCTACGCAGAAGTTGTCTAATTTCTGCAGTGAAATGCAAAGAACGAACAAGACTATGATGTCAGTGGTAAGTATTTATCATAGGATCACGGCTGAATGAAACATAGTCAAGTCCAACTTTTAAAACGGTGTCCTCTCAAAGCGACTTGGCAAATAAATAATAAATACCTAACATAATAAATAACAGCCTCTTATAAGCCCTGCCCCCCCCCCCCCCCCCCCCCGCTACCCCCTCGTAACAGGCCCGTCAACCTGTAAGCCCCCATCTAGCTTATATTGTTAGAATTCGATTTATTAAGGGTTTTGAAGCTTAATTAAAAACCACTGAAAAACGTATTTTGATTACCAATGCAATAGCCTGTTTCGTTTTTCTACTCCTGTTTCCTGTTATAAGTTCCTCCATTTATATGCCCTCTTATACTCCCCTTACAAACAACAATAAGCCCAAAGTAAACAATATGTGAAAACATCGAAAATAAATCCTGCATTAGTGTTCACAACTCATGAACCACTGGCCAATGGAATGTTTCCTATAAGTGAAACAACAGATTCTTTGATGACCCACCTTGTCCTTAGTAGTTGCTGTAGAAGAAATGACCTCACCACAGGAGTTGCATCAATACCATGTTCAGGGAAAGGAGAGAAATCTTTGGTTTTTGAACTAGCAGCTTCAATCACGTAACTCATGAATACGTCGAACAACTCAGGGTCCATCACACCTTCACCATCTTTAGTACCAAAACAAAATAATGAAACAAGCTCCATGAAGAAAGAGTTACATCGGCGACGAAAGTCGTAGTGTTCTTTGACAGCTTTCCTGGAATTGATGCAAAAAGAAGAATTTTCCAAAACGAACTAAATTCTTTTTAAAGGAGTCTCTTTCCGTAAATAATTTCCCGGGACAAAAGTGTTCAAACTGAAATGAGTTGTGGCTAAATGACATCCTCAGTTAAAAGTGAACAATTGCTCCTTAATCAACTAAAAAGGTAAGGAAATATTGAGTATTGAACACCGGCTATAGGACAGATTTGTCGATTTAGTGGCGATGTTATTGAAATATTGGTCCTCTCAGTCACCAAACTCAAGTGGCGCGTTTCGAACTTTCAATCATAGTTGTTGATCTTTTTAAAGTCAGTTTCATGTTATTTCTGCAAGATCTTGTCAATATGCTTTTATGAGGTCACCCAGAACCACGGGCTTCAAACCCGGGAAAATGCTCTAAGCTGTAAAATTAGTAAGTAAGGTAAGACAAGTTTGTTATTTCCTTCGTTGCAGGTGGGACGTTACACGTAGGTTCCCCACTGAGAAACTAACCACTTTAGGTAAGAAAAGAAATCTAACCTTATAATTTTACTGGATTGAATCCTAAAATCCTCAGGGATTTGCCGCTTACACATTGGACAACTTCGTTCCTGTGATGTCCATTCAGAAATGCAAGTCAGGCAGATCACGTGACTGCAAGGTATTTTGACCGGGTCTTTCCCGACTAAGCCTTCCAAGCACACGGGGCAGGTGTTGACACCGTAACTGTGGAAAAGGAATTCGTGACCTTGATTTAAATGATGCCATCGGCATATTAGGTACACTTGGTTGTTCCAAGTACAAGAATAGAGAAAGTTTTTTATCTCCAATATCCGCATACGAATTCTCTAAAACGATCTCTCCATATAGTTACTTGAAGAGTTGAGAGAATTTGTGTAAACATCAATGCATTCTCCCTTGGTTGATCATTTATTCTCATGACCTTCTCTCTTCAATAAGAATCCTTTAATAATAAAGTTACTTTTCTTTTCCGTCATTTTAGGTTTTAAAACTGTAAAATCTCATATCACGAAAAACATGCTTCCCTTGCACATCGCCAACAAGTGACAGTTTTACACTTACTCGTACCTCGTGTAGCGTTTACTGACAGCCTCGCTACAGTCAACAAGAAACTTCTCAATGACTCGCATGGTGTGTGGCTTTGCAAAGTCTGTATCCTCTCCCAAGGCCTGTAAGGAGGGTGTTTTTATTAGACACAATAATTCTAGATATTCTAGATATATTTCCATATTTCAGACACGCAGGAGCAAGATGCTCTTTCGCACCAAAAAGGTAAGCTGCTATGTGAAAATTGTGTCTGGCGAAACCAGTTAGGGTAGTCCAATGACCAGAATCAGATCTAAACCCTCGGTGTTTACAACTTAATAGAACACTCCTGTTAGTTTCAAATTAAAATGACTGGCTTATTTACATTTAGGAAAGACGAGAATGCAAGGAGACCTTCTATTCTCACCCAACCTCGTCCCCGGGAGACGAGTAGGAGAGAATCCTGAGAACAAGGTTGATTCTCACCTTCCACAACTTAAATGCATTTCCGACATCGGCTGGGTGACAGACCGATGAACCTGGGCAGGTGTGTTCTATAAACAGTCTTACAGTGCTCACTCTTTGCCAAGTTGACCTGTTGTAAAGGGAAAAGAAAGAAGACAATAGCTTGAAAAAATATATTCATCGTAATTTATCTATGAAAGGGTTCGATCATCGCTTGTGTTAAGGTGGTCATTTTTTTATTAACGCCACGTTTCAACCGCGTAATGCTGGTCATAGTTAATAGAGGGAATGGTTATGAAACCCGACAAAGTTCTTTGTTGTATGTTTTTGTTCTCTTTTTTGGCCTTGACCCTGCACAAAACACAATAGTTGTTTACTCCGTACTGAGGAACTAACCAATAGAAACGTGCTGGTTACGTAATTCACGCATAACGTATGAACGCAAAACAAAAGATTGTGCAGGGTCGTGGACCTTCTAACATAAATCTTGGCATCTTTGTTTGCTCCTTTGATGTTTGCCGGGCTTCATAACCAGTCACCTCCATTAACTATGTGCTGGTCTTTGTTCGGTCTGTCAGCGTGGAAGACCAGCAGAAAGCGGTCGAAACGTGGCGATCAATACCAAAATGAAAACGTTATTTTTATTTTACTAGTAGGCTGTTAAAAGCTTGTGGGTGACAGACCTGCAATCATGAAGAATCCGAGTTGTTTTAGGTCCATACTGTGATTTGTTATGAAGCATGTTCTCAGCACTCGATCTGATGGCCAGGACTCTGTTGCACCACACTAAGCGGGTCTGAGGATCAGCAAACTCATCTGCTCTTGGTTCAAGCTGTGACAAACACAACTGAAGGGCAACTGCATCAAGGACCTAACAAGGGGTACAAAACGTTGCTTTAAGACAACAGTCATGGGTAGCCCTGAGGCACGCGCTGTAGCAGAGTCACACCAAGGATTTCTGAAAGTAAACGTTTTGTTCAAAGAGTAGGATTTCCCGCTTCACAAATCATGAGGATAGAGTCCCTTCCACAGCATAGCACTGAAAATTCGTTAAATAGACAGTCAGAAGTGTCATTAGGTCATGCTCGAGTTGAAAGCTTTCTTCATTACATTCAATGTTGCATAAGCTTTGTGAAAACGCTGTGGAGTAAGGCGTAATAGGTAGCATGACCATGAAAGAAAGTGTTCAGTGGAGTCGCCTTTTCAAACAAAAACATCAACAACACAACTTTGTTTGTACCAAACAGTATTACAATATTGATTAAAGAAGATATATTAACAAAAAGAAAGAGGAGTAATGGCTTTACCAAATAACCATACAAGTCCATTCACGGCAAAAAGCAACATTCTATTTTTTCCATTTATTCCATTTCGTTTCTGAGTACTGCAAATACGTGAGTTATGTCACACAAACCATACGCCAACCGCTACTTTCTTCACAACAGAAAGTATCACAGGCTGTGTATGTTACTTAATATTTTTTGGAGACATGTCCAGAAATGCACGCGTTGGCGAAAATGGCGAAAATTCCGCCAAAGTTTTGCGAATATTCATATGAGGTAGCAAAGGGTTCCCTCTGAGAGTGGCGATTTTGGCCAAATGGTATATTTGGCGAATAAGGCGAAAGCTAAGTCTTAGCAAAACTTCAAATGAGATGGCAAAGGGGCAGTTTGAAAGTGGCGATTTTAACAAAAATGGCGCACTCTCGCCAAAGTTTGGCGAATGTTCCTATGACGTGGCAAAGCCTCCCCTTTGAGAGTGGCGATTTTGGCGAAAATGGCAAATATTGCGAACACCCCCCAGTTTTAGGAAAAATTCAAATGAGATGGCAAAGAGGCCCTTCGAAAGTGGGGATCTTCACGAAAATGGCGAATGTGGTGAGAATTCGTCAAAGCCTTAGCTACAAGTCGAATAAAATGGCAAAGGGGTCCCCTTCGAAAGTAGCGATTTTGACGACAATGGCGAATTTGGCGAAAACAATGAAAATGGCGAAAATTCACCAAAGTCTGAGGAAAAATTGAAATGAGATGGCAAAGTGGCCCTTTGAGAGTGGCGATTTTGACGAAAATGGCGAATTTGGCGTAAATGACGAATATGGCGAACATTCGCCAAAATTCTGAGCAAAAATTCAAATGCGATAGCAAAGGGATTCCCTTTGAAAGTGGCGGTTTTGACAGAAATGGAGAATTTGGTGAAAATAGCAAATTTGGCGAACATTCGCCAAGGTATTAGCAAAAATTCAAATGAGATGACAAAGTGGCCCTTTGAGAGTGGCGATTTTGACGAAAATGGCGAGATTTGCGTAAATGACGAATATGGCGAACAATGTCAACAAGTCAAACGAGATGGCAGATGGTTTACATTGGGTATAAAGAATGAATTAATTCATTTCAAAACGGCTGTTACAAACTGTGGGATACGAACGCTTGATGCTGCCATAATCGGAGACGTTGTTTTCAGAACGACACATACATTACATTAAGTCTTTGGCGACAGTTCGCCGTTTTCGTCAAAATCGCTACTTTCAAAGAGCCCCTTTGCCATCTTACTTGAATTTTTGCTAAGACTTTGGCAAATGTTTGCCATATTCACCATTTTCGCCAAATATGCCATTTTCGCTAAAATCGCCACTTTCAAAGGGAACGCTTTGAAATTTTCACCGAGCCGCTGGCGATTTGTTTTGCCAGATTCGCCATTGCGGGCATTTCTGGATATAATTTTTTTTCCTAGAACAGCATTACGCCGCAGGCGGCATCATAGCATTTCCTTAAAACGTATGTGAGTGCAGACCGAGCTCTTGCTGTACGATTATAATTTTCAAGGAAAATTAAAAATTCGCAATAGTAAATCATAACTTCGGGTACGTGCCTGAAAAGGAAAACCGTCAATAGACTGCTTGCTTCTGTCCTATGCGCTCCTCCGAATGTCCACTGAGTCATGGGATATATTCATTAATAGACTACCTAACATATACCAGTTCTTACCATCTCCTCTTCGTTGGGCGGAATGACTTCTAGAAGGCGGCTTACAATGTCCCTCTGCGCATGAACCAGTTGGCTGAAATTTGCTAAGCGTTTCTCGACAAAGTCATACACCACATGGATAAGAGGGATGTTGAGACTAAATTCTTCACAAAAATTTGACTCTATATACAATTCACGAGCGGCTGTGACAATAGCCTGACAGAGAAGCTAAGACATAAACAGAAGTAAAAAAAGCTTGTGGTGAGCTCTTAGCAATATATTGTTACAGTGTCTCCAAGAAAGACTTGCTTAAGTCGTAGTATAATGCATGACTTTATCATTGGTAGTAGTCTGTAGAATACGTAATGCACGTCGCCGAGTCCCAGTCTATTTGATGGTTCGTCTACTACCAAGGACTAACTTACGAAAGCTGGTTTACTAACTTGAAACAAATGCCGCTGAATCTAAGTTAGTAGTTACCAACAACTAACATAGTACTTATTGACGGAACGAAGCAACTCTTCCGATGGCAGTTTGACTTTTAATAAACGACCGTTACCACTGTGACAAAAAACGTAATGAAACGCACCAGTCACATTTAGAGTCTTCATAGACAATAACATCACGGCTTAACTGACAGGCAACCAATAACATCGCGACATAATTGACTAATCAGGCCAATAACCAGAGTTTAATACCGTCAACTGACGAGATACAACTCACTCTTACTCTGAAGATGACCACCGCACATGTTCACGTCAGTCCTACAACAGCCCTAGTAAGGACTATACTCACCCGGACGATCATTTTCAATCTACTGATGACATATCATGTAAATAAATCTTACTCAGTTAACTCGTGAAAGCAGCTACATATAAGGAAACTACCAACAAAATTCTCGATTATATGCCTGATACCTTTTCCTCTTCAGGGACTAATGGCTTCAGCATAGTGTGAACAAAATCGTGAAGATAACGCTCAACTGCAGCTTCTTCGTAACCTTCTAACCAAGACTCGTCAAGAAAACGGCCCATCGCAGAGTTATTTACAAGGTCTTGCAAACATTGTTGGAGTGGCGTGTTTGATCTCGCTAATGACAAAAAGACACGATAGTATCAAGATCAGATCGTAGACCTTTTTCAGAAACAAGCTGAACAAGGAAACAACTCTTTCAAAAAAGTGGCTCACCTGCAATACTTGAAGCCTCTCTCCACATGGCATCAATTCTTTCCTTAATTATCCAAGAGAAAGGAAACTGTAGTTCAAACGACTGCGTTTCACGACTCGAGGTGACAACCGGAACACGTTCCCGTATAATGCCACTTTCCAGCGACAAAAAGCCATCATAATGAAGTTCGACCATTTCGTCACATTGGAAAAAACCTAGCCACAGACTTGACAGCCAATTCCCTCCATCCATCACCAAGTCTAGGTTGGAGTCACGGTCAACAAAAGCGATTACTTCAGAAAGAATTGGAATAACTGATGAATAGACTCTTTGCCACAGGGCTTTCCTGAATGTTCCGTTTTCTTGGATTCCAGTACCGCTTAAAGCCTCAGAGCGTAGCCAGTCATTTGCCTTATTTCCAGCCCGTTCATCCTTTTCTTGAAGAAGTTTGTGGATTCGACGAGCCAAAATAGTAGCAAATGATAGATCTAGAAAGCGAAAAGAAAAAAGTCTTGTAGACATGACGATTTTCTAAAGTTTCATTTTTCACACCTCACCCCACAGGTTATTATATTTTTCGTAGAAAAAAGGCAACCTAAAATTTTCGGATTCAAAAATGTGATGGAGTTAGGAGTCAGCAAAATTCTCACTTTCGTAAAACTTTAAATTGCATCTAAAATTTTCGGGAAAATAATACTGAGGCCCTTGTAATTTCGAGAAGACTCAAGTTCTCCTAGGATGACCGAACAGATACACGTTTTATAGCGCCGCTTAGAATGCATTTTTAGAGATCTTACAGCACGCTGAATAGCGTAAAAAAGTGTTTTAAATGTAATTAGGAAGAAACCGTCGTTGGGTTCCCCTAGCTCATGTCGCATCTTTGCTCAAAGAACGATGAACACAAAGACTGCAGCGCGCTTCTTCCGTCGAGTAACTTAAGTCGGATCTTAAAGAACGAGGCATAGAAAGTGTGTAGGGCGCCTGTTCATTCGCGCGCGGCTCATGTCGGATCTTTGCTTAAAGAACGAGACATACACAGTGTGTAGGGCGCTTGTTCCTTCGCGCGTGGCTTATGTCGGATCTTTGCTTTAGTGAAAAATGAGATGCATTTTCCATTCGACGGACAGAGACAACTTGTCCGCTCGTACGACTCGACAACTTAGATGCCGTCCTTAGTCAACTAATGATATGTCATGATATGTCATGATATGTATTTGCGACTCCAAAACTCTGCATGTCAAGTCGTGACAACTTATGCGTTTTACAAGTTGTGAAAAGTATTTTTTCACTCGTATCATGTCGACAGTATTGGACATGACTGGTTATTTTACAGTTAATCGGTGTTTCAAAGCAAAAATTATTGTTTTCATCGATGATCTTTTATTTGCGGTCGGCTGAGTGCTTTTTTCACGGCCTGCACGATAGTTTATCTAACACGATTGTCGTCGGCTCATAAATAAACTTCCGGTTATCTATTTGTTGCCTTGTTACACAATAAATTGTTGTATTCAATGCAATGTGGTCATTTTCAAATAAGCCTTCTTCTAACATGTTTTTAACTAAAAGGAAGTAATTGAAGTTCACTGGTTTGAGAGATGACATCACTTATGTCGTTTACGGCCAAAACGGCACCATGGTTCTCAGTAACTTACCGTTAATAATCAACTAAAAAGATCTCTACGAGCCAAAATTGACATTACTTTGACACTGTATTAACACAAATAAACAGATTTTTTCTCCCTCATACGCAGAAACAATTATCTTTCGCATAAAAGTATAGTGCAACGGCGCTCTTGACGGAAATTGTCTTTCCAGGGGGTACCCAACGAGGTTGGAAAATTTCGGAAATTCCAGGGGGTGGTGGGGAGTATAACAAGCACCCCCTGGAAGGAACATTGCGGGGGGTGGGGGGTCTAAAATAAAAGTGCCCTCCGTGGGGGGTATGAATATTTTTTGGAACTACGCATTCACACCATGCTTAAACATGTTTAAAAGTGAAGCTGTTTAGTTAGGCACGGTTTAAAATTGTCTCCTTCATAAAAGTGCTTGCTGACTTGAGTTCATTGCAAATTTAGTGTAAATTAGAAAACATGTTGAATTTCATTTGAATCCCGTGTGAAAACATGTGTTCCAGTTTTCCGTAGCTGTTATTGGTTTTTTGAAACCTGTTTTAATCAAACATGTTTAGTTGGTGTAAATAAAGCACAAGGAATCACAATGATGTTACCCTGTTTCATACTTTGCCAGAAGCTCACATAATGTTGCGAGAATTGAGACAATCATAACAAGGAAGTAATTAAAATCAATTGAGCGTCACCCTCACCAGTTCCATCCGATCTACCATCTGGAAGAAGACTCAACATAAGCTCAATTCGCCGTGTTGATCGTGATGAACGCCATGATTCATCATCAATTCTTGCAACAGCTGCTTGAACGCAGCTTCTCAAAAGGCTGACGATGTCTACTCTATCCACGATGACATCACCAGAAGCTAGATCTGGGGCTTCCATTTCAATGTCAATGCCTTCTTCACGCTGTTCGTCGACTTCCATGTCATCTCTCGCTGCCTCAACATCCATTTTTTCCACCCCTGTGCTGCTTGGTGCAACATCAAATAACTCACTCACTGACCGATCCACCATGAATTGAATGGCTGGGATGTGACCAGTTGGCGGTCGAAGTTCGTCAATATGAACAGATAGCCAACTTCCTCCCTGGAAACCAGCAAATGCTTCGCAGCCTCCAACAAGACGAGGAAGTTGAATAATCATAACTACATGCACAAATGACGAAGGGTCAAGGCCAACATTTTCTTTGAAATCTTCTTCTGCATTTGTCCTTTGTTCCACAAGAAGGTGTCGGGCACAGGGTATCAAATTACGGTTGACGTCCCCAGCATCGCATTGCACGATAAGCAGTCCTTCCCTTCCACCAAGTTTTGCAAAGAAATCCCTAGGAAATCACAACGTGATACTATGCAATAATAGACACTGTCTCTGACTAATGTTAGGGAGCTTAAGAGTTAAGCAACCACGACGGCAAAGGCTTCAATCTTAATCAATTTCGTTTAATTGGTCAAAAGAAGGGACATTTTTTTTGGAGTTATCAAGAAAGTACTTGTGACATTAGAACGTCGAAAGTATCTCGAGAACGCAAAGCTAACTCACTTCTGTTGAGGTGGGATATGGAAAAATAATGCTCTTTTCAAAAATATCCTATGCCCCCCTCGACCCTGCAATTAGCTCACTTCGTATTTACTTAAAGGATCAAAAGTAATGTTCAGAAACGCTATAGTAGGTAACACTTCCACTTAATGTTGTTATACCTCACAGATGAGCAAAACTGCTGTTCCGTGTGGAATTGCTGCAAACTCAGACATGTTACATTTGGCAAGGTTAGAGATGTGGCACGAGCTATGTCTTGCAAATCATTTGACGACAGCAATCTGGAATGAGTTGTCACCTGGAAGGAGAATAAAGTTAGCTCAAGCACTACACAGAGATCAAAGTGGTTATGACAATTAACAACCTAATTAAATCAAATTCAATATTACTTCATAATTATTACATGTTTGTTCATCAATTACCGACGCGAGTTCAAATCAGAGCTCACCTGAATTAAACTTCCCTTTCCGAAATTTCCTCCCTCTGTTGTCAACACATTTCGTAGAAACGCTGTAAGACTTGAATGTTCCTGTACTGTAAAGTAATTTGTCCAGTGCTCGTCTGCTTGCTGAGCAAGGTCCGTAGATGGTAGACGTGCAACAGCGTCGGGAGTCGCACATTGTAACAACAATTCTTTCGATTCCTGGAAGACCTGACAGGCAAGCGAATGTTAATCGATCGTGAAAAAAAAGTTGTGAAGGTGTTTTTTCCATCTCTTTCACGGAAAAGCATGTGATTCTATGGGTTCATCAATAGTTTTATCACACTTTGCTAACAGACAGAGCGGTAAAGAGAAGATAAAGGAAAGCGGTGTGCTTCTGGAAAACGGAGAAACGATCATTTGTCACACCAGATCAGATTCATTGAACGGCTAAGATGAACAAAAGAAGACTGGAAGGAAACTTAGCATTAAATACTGTGCCAGAAACTAATGAGCTACCTAAAAAGGTGAGATTAGCCAACACTGGCTTAAATTGATCCAAATTACGTCCCACTATACCTTGTCTTGCGAATTTTCATCACTGAACTCGCTTTCTTCAAGGTTGCTGGTTACTTGCAGTACGACGGAAGCTGCTGTGTCAGCATGATAACCAACAAATGCGTCACCAGGCGAGTACTTCCTGTGAGGATCAAAATGATGTCACAAACGTCGGAAATGAATAAACTTCAGTACTAGTTCAACACAGTGTATCCAAAGGGTATTTTGTTAGGGGAAGAGTACGTGTTTCCTTCCATGAAGTGTTTTTTTGGGCCGTCTACAAATGTTTCTTACCACATGCACGTACATATATATCTTGCGGGATTTTTGAAAACGTTAATGCCAAATAGACCATTCCCATCAAGCAGTTTTTCAAAGTAGCCAAGTTAAAACTAAGAGTACAACCATTGCATTTTTTCTCCTCCTCCTTTCTTTCTCTCCGCAAACCTGCCTTTTGGCCCTCACAAGCACTAACAAAATTCTGGCTGACCTTCTGTCTTTACCTTAATTGCTGGTGACGAGGGATGTTGACACGAGAAAACCTCGTTACCCATTCCTGCAACTTGTCCACCAGAAGTTTTTGTGGAGAACTGAGACTTGCTGAAGTCACCAGGTAATGTTTCTCCAAGCGATTAATGAGAGGAATCGGAAACTTACTGTACACAACATTTTTCTCAGCAATGACAATCAATCTGTTTGGACAGATCATAAATTGGTAAACGTTACTTAAAGCAGAATGACTAGACCACACATCGCGTAAACCACATTATTCAAAAATGAAGCTTTTAGATAACCAAGCATCTTTATTATAAAGGACGGTAATGAAACGACCTGAATTCTTCCAGCGAAAACTTGCGGGCTGCATTTGCAGCGGTTGAATCAAATCTTTAACATCTAAACGCCATAAAACCAATTTTTATGTTCTGTTGGTGTGGCAAAGAAAAGGAATTGCATTTAAGTATTAACAAGTGATACATAACGGCTGAAAGTACTGTCTAAGGACGTTTTACCTGAATTCATCGTGGACGCGACATTTTACACGGTGACTTCCAAGGCCAAGATCCACATATTTCTGTCCTCCAAACTTCACATAGTACTGGTAACGCAGATTGAAAAAAAAAAATTCGCAAACGTCAAGGCCGTTATAAAGGTAGTCGATAAAGGTTGATTTACACCAAGAAATGTGTGTATCTATTTGAGGATTTATTGATGGAGTGATCGACTAAAAGAGTTTAAATGTTAAGTAATAAAACGAAGAGGGCATTATAATGAATGACTTGTAGTTATACCGAACCTTGTGTATATAATATTGCTAGCAACTTATACCTGGTTTAGTGCGTCATACAGACTTTCATAGAGGCTCTCCAAGTTCAAAAGAATTACAGTTCTTCCCGTTTCCATGCACACTTTAATTCGATTTATGTCACGGCAGACCTGAAACATGAGACGACAACCCAACATAACGTTCCACAGATCGCTATTATACCTAATAGAAGTCAAACGATCAAGGGGAAAGCTTAAAGAAGGAACTGATGACTTTAACATGATGATATTTTTCTTCTTAAAACTGTAGTAAGCTATCTTAAAACCAACTCTTTTTCTCCATAATCTCCATAACTGCCCTATCTCTGCTACTAGACTGTCCGCAGTCCCCTAGTGAAGGTTCAACTGTAGTTGGTTAAGGTCAGTTGGTTCCAGGGAGGTAAATGGTTGGTTAAATGGAAGAGGTTGTTTTTATAGGTTGTAAAGTAGAATGCATGCCATTGCCATAAAAGATTGATGTCTTCAACAATGTTTCTGCTAACTCTTCTCTCTCTTCCACAAAAGCCTGTTCGTGTCTTACGGAGACTGGGGGAGAAATACAAGAATGCGCGCGAAAGACGATAGGAAGGGCTTACTGGCTTACTGCGCACTTGCTATTTTTTACTCTGTGGAGGAGAAAGCAAGTCTTGTTACTGAACAGTCTAGTTTACAAAACATCCATCTCACGAGTAACAACACTTTTAATTACTTTTTAATACACCTGTTAGTACCTGAGTGTATTCTTGGTCCTTGGGGAAGCTGCTGCCGAAAATTACGACAGGTTCTTCGCCTTTTTTGTGCAGTTCCTGCTGAACAATAGGCAAGGCTGCATAGTTCTCTGTTAGCACCAACAAGTATCGACTCTCTCTATTGAAATGAAAACATAGCAAATGTCTAGTGGAAATAAATTTCATTGAAAAGATGCTTATTTCTGGCGTTTGTCCGTAAATGATAAATGGAGTGGGTCAATTTATCTGTTGACTCTCTTACCCTCCGGAGATTTCGCGTTCGAGGCTGGCTTTGATAAGGTTCACTGCAGAGAAAGCATCTTTATTTTGCTTCTTCTAGGAAATGAGTTAGAACGCAAAGAATCAAACAATGGAGAAATCTCTGTATAGTTTCGAACTTAGCTGCCGAGTATTACTATTATAGCCTTTCCAAGGAAATGTACATTTACACCCCAGTAACCTTTGTCCATTTAAAGAATCCGAAAAGTCCCCTTGAAATATAACTTGCCTTAAAAGACATACCGTGCTAACCCCCGATTACAAACTGACGTAATAGACCTTTTTACCGATACGGCGGCCATATTGAATTAACTCGATTTAAGGAGTATTATAGGATGCCCGGGGGGCATTAGCACATTTCCTTTGTATTTTAAAGCGCTTTTCGGGACATTTTTTCGTAAAGTTTTCTTAGAATAAGATTCTAATGGGAAAAAAGATCCTTGTGCCGTGTTTGGATGTAATAATGATCGCGTTTTTCCCGAGAAATATACAGTGAAAGACCATATTTCTAATACTAAACTAGAAAAAGACGATCATTATTACAACCAAACACGGCACAAGGATCTTTTTTCCCATTACAATCTTATTCTAAGAAAACTTACGAAAAAATGTCCTGAAAAGCGCCCGAAAATACAAACGAAATGTGCTCATGCCCCCTGGGCATCCTATAATAACCCTTAAATCGAATTAATTCAATATGGCAGCCGTATCGGTAACAAGGTCTATTGACAGCTGTTCTTATCGGCTTGTACACAAAATGCCGACCCAAGCTAACTTGAAAAGCTTTCGAAGGACTTGCGTGGACCGTATGCCTAGCTGTGAAATACCGTGGACGCATAGCAGAGGCAACTATAAAACAAACAAATTATTCAACACTCCTACCATTTCGTTTCTGCTAAAAGGAGCGTGTTTCCTGAAGATTTTCACTGGGTCAATCTCATCCAGTCCCCCGAAATTCCTTCTAATGGCTCGTTCAATTTCTGGCCAACGTGGCTCTCGTCCGTGCTCTTCAGCTGTTTTGTACACCATCTTTACCAAGCTTAAATTAAATGTGAAGAAAAAAATTTCAACCGACGATTGTTTTATCTGAACATTAAGGTCCTGATCAGGGGCACCCAACGAGGATATAGTTCAAAACCACTTAAACGTAGCATTGTTGAACTTATTTTAGTATTTAAACGGTAGATATCGTCATATTTTTATCCCCTAAAAATTTTTCATCTGTTCCGATTTCCTAGCTGAAAGTCTGGTGATCCAAAAATTATAGGCATCAAAATTTACCTTTTCGAAAATTTCAGCCAGAAAAAAGGCTCCCGAAAATTCTAGGTGACCTTTTTAGGGTAAAAATCCGTTAAAAATGGGCAACTATACCATTTTTAGAAGATGTTCGGAAAAAACCAAGGAGGAGCAGGCAAGCAAGAAATTTTACAACAAATGTTCCGAAAATTCTAGATCTCAAATCGTCTTTCGAACAGATATTTTCAGAAAATTGACGTTGGGTGACCCTGCCTGATTTTAGCTCTTGTTAATCTGAACATTGTTAACCCAGTTTAATTTCGAATTTGCTACGCTATAACCATGATCAGAGATAAAATATTTAACGGGTTTGAAAACTGTCAGACTGAGGAAAAAATTAAATTCCTGACACATGACCACTGCATCAAAGAAATGCGAGCTTCAAAGCACTTTAGTTTCGTTTCGAAATAACGCCAAGTGTAAAACGTTAAGAAAGGTTGACATTTAAGATCAACGAGAAAGAACAGTAGGTTTTTTCAATGAACCTGTATGAGTTTAGCTGATATATAGGTGTATAAGCTGATCCAGACGCTGGCGATAAAAAAAAGGGAAAGGGGTGAATTTGACAAAATTGGCGAATGACGCGAAACTTCGCCAAAACCTTTGGAACAAGTGAAATGAAATGATCAAGGGTCCACTCTGGGAGTGGCGATTTTGCGAAAATGGCAAATTTGGCGAAAACTGTGAAAATGGCGAAAATTCGTCATAGTGTTATGAACAAGTCAAATGATATATGATATGGCGAAGAGGCCCCATCCAAAGTAGCGATTTTGACGATAATTGCCAATTTGACGAAAATGGCGAAAATTCGCCAAAGTCAGCAAAAATTCAAATGAGATGGAAAAAGGCCCCTTTGAAAGTAGCGACTCTGACGAAAATCGCGAATACGGCAAAAATTCGCCATAGAGGTATTTTCAAGCCAAATGGGATGGCAAAGCGGCCCTTGAAAAAGGCGATTTTGATGAAAATGGCTAATTTGGCGCAAAATTCGCTAAAGCGATTTTTTGCCAGATTCGTCATTGCGTGTATTTCTGGACATAAGTGAACAATGGACTGACTAATGGAAGGGCAGTGTTATTTCCAACAGCTTAAAATAATCTGGAAAACGTCATGTACTGCACTTGTACATCCCTACCTGTAGAAATCACGAAGCCCAAAAAACTCCTCCTTTTTAGACTCCCGAAGAGCTTCTGACCGTTTCTGTCTATCGTATAACTCACTGTAACCCTGGGCCAGTGGATTCATAAGTGGAGCAACAAAGCTTTGTACTCTTGGGTCAGTTGCACATATGCCCCTAAGTAACACAAAGAAGATGGACCACGCTCGTTAAACTAGTCCATTACAACTACACCAAATTAAGGTGGATACACTTTCTTCCACCCATCCTTGACAAGCCATCTATTTTTTAATTGAACCTTTAAAAAATATACTTTAACCTCAAAAAGTATCTTTCTCACGGTTGGCTTTCAATTAAGTCACATTTAGCTGATAGTCAATTTTTATGTCGTTGGAAATCTAGTATGAAAAGATCAGTAACAAAGAAATGGTCCTATTTTGTGTATCTGATAAAAAGTGTTTAGTCTGGTCTGCATCTCCCCTAGGTCTCTATCTTTATTGTTCCCTATAACCCGGAGCTCCTATTGTTAGCAGGGTTAGGGGCATTGTCAGAGACATTTATCAATAGGGTCTTTGCATGACTTGATCACGTGACCAACTTTCGGTAAACACGAAAACAGTTCACTTTTAAAAATTTTTGTTAGCACAAGCTGAAAGAGCATATTAAAATTAGGTGACTTAAGAATTTTCAGCCGTGTATCTCAAAAGTAGCGATTGCAACGGCCGCCGAAAGTTAGAAGCATTTGTATGAGAAAAACAACTTTTGCCATCCAGTCACGCTTGCATGGTTTCCATACAAATCCTTGTAAATTCTAAAAGTTTTCAACTGTCGTTAAATCTTTCCTTTACGCATTTCAGGGCTCAAATTGCCTTTATGAATTAAAAGGAGATTTGAGACCTGTAATGCTTAAGGAAATATTTCATGACAGTTTTGAAAATTTCGAAATTACAAGGATTTGTAAGGCAAACCATGCAAAAGTGACTGGATGGCAAAAGTTGTTTTTCGCATACAAATGCTTCCAACTTTCGGCGGCCGTTGCAATCGCTACTTTTGAGATATACGGCTGAAAATTCTCAGGTTACCTAATTTGTTACCTAATGCTCTTTCAGCTTGTGCTAACAAAATCTTTCAAAAGTGAATTGTTTTCGTGTTTTACCGAACGTTGAACACGTGATCAAGTCATACAAAGAGCCTATTGTTTCGTGAAACTAAAGCGAGCACTTTAATGCGCCTTCCTTTACTTATGAATACCACTATTAGCCCCAAACGAGAGGAGACCTTACATTGCACTTTCGACCAGCTCCTCTGTGTCTGGAAGCCCACGAGAAAGCATGATACCGCGATTCATCTTTGCAGGATCAAGGGCCCAGTTGGATATTCCAACAAAGGCCACTCTTTCAGGAAACTGTTCGTCCACCTCTATAATGTCATCAGTGGAGCTTAAGCCATCCTCTAGCAGTGGATGGAGCGTTTTCAGAGGCATTAGAGGTGAGTCTTCTGCCAGGCCAACTTCATCTAAGACCACAACTGACACAAACTTGTCTGGGTTTTTGCCTTTCTGGAGCTTTCCGCATTGACGGAAAGTCGCAACGATCCCTTCAGCAGTTGAGAGAGGGCTGCACTGATAGGACACCATATGAACCTTGTGGAACACAAATTAGCATACATGACTAACAAACCTCAGAACATGACGAACAACAATACAATACAATTCAATTCAATCCAATCCAATCCATTACAACACAATACTGTGATAAACTCAAACGAAGTCCTGCGGTGATCTTTCCTCTTCTTATCATCATGTTGTTCTGTTAAAAGATACTTACCACTCTATCACGTTCGTTCTATAGATTCTAATAATTGCAAAATAATAAGAAAAATTCTAAATCGCCTTAGCAGCACATTGGCGTCACCTGCTTAAAGGTCTTAAAGAGGTCAGATCTTGAAGCATCTCCTTCCATGTTACCAGCCACAACGGTCTTGGCTAAAGATTTAGAGCTGCCTGGTTTACCAACCACAAACAACGGAATCCTGAGTTCAATGCACACCACCATCATAAACACGTTCTCACTCAGTGCTGTGTTACGTGCGATATTATCATCCAGCTCGAGCTCGTTCAACACTGCTTTTTGGCAACTGATGACGAGAAAAGAAGAACAGTGAACCAAGTAACCACGCATTCATAAAATCATTAAAATATTAATAGAAAGAAAACACCAACCTAACTTGTTTTGTAACCCAGTTGCTGGCAAAGTTTCTGTATTTATTTCTAGCTTTTCTTACACGATTTCTCTACGTATTCATGCCTAAGAATCCCTAAAAATACCACTGAAAAATGTATACCCTAAAGCTACAAAGGCAAACTGCTGGAGACACCGCCGCCTAACGTAAACGGATCCCCTTTGGGTGTAACGACCTTAAAAACAACTCGGTTAAAGGTATTTGTTTCATCTGGTGTAGTAGAAGTCGTCGCTTTTAAATAATGAATAGCTAGTGTGTTTCTACCAGAACGTCTTCGGTGTACCTTGTGATTTCCTGCAAAATTCGCTCATGACCACCCGGTAGTTGGCAAGGAGGGGAAAAGCTAGGAGCCACTGCACGCCGATAAGGTTCTCTTTCTTGAAGTCTTGCATGGTAACACACTCCAATTGAAAGCACCAGGGCACGTGAGACGTCATCAATAGGCTACAAAGAAAGTTTAGAGGGGTATTTGTGACAAGTGCAGAGTCACGCCATTCTAAAAAACACATTTTTCTACACCGAAAGTGTGCCTCAGGTAATGAAAAATATATTCTCAAATGAGTAAAACTTTTTACTATTATTCCATTACGTCTCTCAAGAATATACTTAGAGTATGCTTATTTAGTATGTCTACTCTGTCTATTTATCTTCAAAGGCCAAATCCCTTTTACCTTATGCAAATCATCCTGTTCATCTTCCTCCTCATCATCAATGTTCTCATTTTCCTCTTCACTTTCCTCATCTTCCTCCTCAAGTTCTTCATCCATTAGAGGATTAAGAGCATCGCGATGATTGTAGAACCAGACCATCACTCTCATTGCACGTTCCACATCTCGAAGGCTAACGAAGCTACACTCATCCTACAAAATCGAGTGTTGCGAGACAAAAATTTTCCTCCAGAGTTGTTACTGGCGTGGATGGAACGGGCATAAAGTAGTACAATACATTGAGATCAGATGTAATATGACAAATGAAATAAGGTGCCGTTGGAGAAAGCAATCAATTTAAAACCAAGAAAGACAAAAAAACCATTTCACAGTTGTGAGCTTAGTATTCTAGCCTGAATGAAAGTGAGGCTGCGGTTCCGTTGACCTTGTTTTGATACAAACCTCCCTCCTTTTCTTATGGAAATTATGCTTAAAAATACTAGTTTGCTTAAGAAAAACATGATTTACGTAATAACGCAAGAAGGGTTGTATAAAAACAAGGTCAACTCCAGCCTCGTTTACCTCTGTACCTGTAAAATGGACAATTGTCAGTTAAAAAAGAAATACAGTCAAACAAGAATTTTTACACTGACCGTACTGTTATATAAAAAAAATAATTTTTTTTGTCAAGTTCATACAAAACGGAAAAGCACATGCACACACAACACAACAAAACATCTATTTTTTACCGTCTGATCTCTCATGTAACGCTGAGAAGCAGTTAGCACTCTCGTCAGAGCTGTGACCAAAGGCTGGTCGCCTGGAATCTGTTGTTCTTGAAGAATCTTACACGAAAATAGAACACCAAATCAAGAGAATTATTCAACAGCACAAATGAAATAAGTTGCACTGTAAAATAGCTATGCGATGTTCATGTCGACAGCGACAACTGATAACTAAGACGTTTTCAAGCGTTGCTGCTTAAAAATCGATTCTTCTATAGAATGTATAAATTGCTAAAGCAAGAGAAATCAGTCGACATTTCGCGACACCACCGCTAGTTTCCGCGCGAAATGCTTGTCTGAGAAACGAGCGCAGAAATCCCATAATGATAACGTGTCGCTACCCATATCTGGGTCGTGTTGAGAGGAAAATTTGCTTCAACCAATCAGATCTGGGTAAATATAAAAATTTCTGCAATTGTTCCTCAGACGTCAGTTTGCGGGGAAAACAGTGATGGCCTCACGAAAAGTCGGCTGTTTTCTCAGGCTAAAATTGGTATGAGAAAAAAACGGCAGGAAAAACGTCATAGGACACAAAGGCAAATAATTTATTTGCTAACACACTGCAAGACGTTATGTGTCACACGATTATATGTCCACTTACAAATCTGCTGACAATTTGACGCGTATAGAGCTCCTCGATCTCAGGTTTCAGTTGGCCAAAGTCCCAGACCAAAGGACGCATGCTCGCTGGCAGAGAATGGACTCTGTAGACCAGGTGACGGAGAGGAATGCGCCCTAGCATCAAAACAAGGCAAATGAACTTTGCTTTTCTGAAAACTAAATAAAGGAGTGCAAACTAAAGATCCCTAAAGCATTTCAGTCTGTGCATGAAATCCAAATTTATTTCACCTGGACACAAAACCGCTCTGCTTTCTCCCATTTTGTAACACACTGACTCTGACATAAGTTTGATGTAACAGGCTTTTTCTATTAGCAAAAGATACTTTTTATATATATTTTTCTTCAGACTTCAGACAAATGAAGCTAAAATAGCACCTGCTACACATTTTAAAGCATGCCGCCAACGGAATGCTCACAACTGTCGAAGAAGCCTATGTCTTACCAAGCCGATCATGTGTTTCTTGAGTTGCAAATAGCACCTGCTACACATTTTAAAGCATGCCGCCAACGGAATGCTCACAACTGTCGAAGAAGTCTATGTCTTACCAAGCCGATCATGTGTTTCTTGAGTTGCAACATGGTAACCCAGGCCAGCTGATTCCAGTTTATAGATCATTTCTTCCGTGTGTCTGCAAGAAAAACAAATGTGTCAATAGCATGTATATTTGCTTAAAGATAGAGCATCGACAGGCTAGGCAGAAGTGTGCTTACTTCCTGTAAGGATTACATGCTGCAATGAATTGCAGTCTTCTGAGCCCAACTCCAATTTTTCTACCGTTGACTCTACGATCAACCATAACCTCTTTGATCATCCCTAGAGCATCTGTTGTATTGGCCTCATCAAAGAATAACACCGTATCAATGCCAAGGCTTTCGTTCCTTCTGGCCATCTTCTCAGCCTCCTCCACTTTCTTCTCAATGTCTTTATGGGATGTTCCTCCGTGAACCTGTTAAGGCAAGATAAGACGCGAATTACTGACTCTTTATCGAATGTTTTACTTCCCAAAGCACCAAGAGCCAGATAATGAACACTAAATGCGAAATGAATAAAAAGGTAATCGGCTCGGTGATTATTTCTCAATGAGGACATGTTTTTATAATAATAATAAAGAAGGGATTTTATAGCGAATAAATGATAATTACGATAGTTAATAGTTTCTTACCTTCATGAGCAACATGTTCTTGGGTCCTCCGGGTCCTGATTGTAAACCGCACATGTACCGAATAAGGCAGGTTTTTCCACAACCTGTCTCGCCCATTATGACCACAGGAATGCCACATCTTCAAATGTATCAGTGTGAAAGCAAAAAAACATAGTATATTAACACTTTGGCCAAAAGTGTTACCGGGTTAACAGCGCCCAAGCGGGAGTTTTGCAGTAATTTGGGTGGACAACATAGTCGAAACGGTGTGGTGGAGGAGGCTAGACAAGATAACCGTGGCGGTGTGGTAGAGAGTGAAAGACGACAATAAAGTTGTGGTGGAGGTGGCGTAGGAGGAAAGATAATATAACTGTGGTAGAGTGGTGGACAAGAAAGGACGACAATAAAATTGTGGTGGTATCGGTGAAGGAGCGGGAAAACAATATTACCTTCCTGGTGTGGAGAGAGGACGACCAAAAAATTGTGGGGGCGATGGCGATGGTGGAGGAGGGAAGACAACATAACCATGGAGGTGTAGGGGAGTTGGAAGGACGACACTCAAAGCGTGGTGATGATGATCGTAGAGGAGTGAAGACAACACAGCTTTGGCGGAATGGTGGAGTGATGAAGTGCGACAGCAAAATTGTGGTGGTGGTGGTGTAAGATGAGGAGGGAAGACAACATAATCGTGGCGGTTTGGTGGCCAGGGACGGTCGACAATAAAACTTTGGTGGTGGTGGTGGTGGTGAAGTGGAGGTGAAGGTGGTTAAGGAGGAGGAAAGATATCTTAATCATGCCGGTGTAGTGGAGAAGGAAGGACAACTTTAAAACTATGATGGTAGTGAAAGACGGGAAAAACATGATCGTGGCGGGATGGTGGAGGAGGGAAGACAACAAAGTCGGGGCTGTGTGGGAGAAAAGGAAGGGCGACGACAGAAATTGTGTTTGTAATGATCGAGAGAAGACAGCATAACCGTGACAGTGTGTTGGAGGAGAAAGGACGACAATAACATTATGGTGGTGACGGTTGTAGGGAAGTGAAGAGAACACAGCCGAGGCGGTGTGTGGGGAAGAAGAAAGGACGACATACAATGGGGAAGAGAAGACAACATAACCGTTGCGGAGTGGTGGAGAAAGGAGGACGAAAACAAAACCACGTTGGTGGTGGAGGAGGAGGAGGAGGAGGAGGAGGAGAAAGAGGGAAGACAACATAACTGTGGCAGTGTGATGGAAAAGGAACCAAAAAACTAAAGAATTACAGCAGTGGTAGTGGGAAGGAAAAGACCATAAAATTTCGTCGTTGAGATAGAGGAGAGGGTAAGACAAAATTGTGGTGACCGGGTACGTTTTTGATGGAATCCGTAAATACGGGCTTTCCGATGTTACTGTTATGGTTACCTGAGGCTTACTGAGGTTAAATGAGGGTTTGGTGCTTGTAATTCGCGCTTCACGGGTCTGACGTTTCTCCGACTTTTTTCATCACTCATCATAGTTTTCATCACTCATTTAAATGATTTGACTTACCTGAAGCGCATGTGGATGGCCAGAATTTTCTTCAAGTTATCCGTGGTGAGTTCGTAAGAATCATCCGGATCATAGGGCCACTCAACACCCATCACTCCACAAAGTTTCTCGATTTTCTCCCCCCTAAGCGCAACAAACAAATAGTGCATTAACCTCATGACATCTTGTTACAGACTCATCAAAATTTTTAAAGATCATGTCAAATAAAGATTTATATTTCATACTTGCTCCAAGATTCGTAATTGGTTTCCATGTCAACCTTCTGGACGAAAAGACCAGTACGCAAGTGCCTTGACATCAAATTAGGCTCAATGATAATACGGCGGTCTGGATCAATTAAATTGCCATTCTGGTCAATATGGAAGCCAACAAACGTCATGGTAACGCGATCTTGATTGAAGAATATGTAGGGATGTGAACTGTTGAACAAATACAATCCATTACAAAAAAAAACGAAAAAATATAAAAGAAAGAGTTACGTTTACAAAAATCGGACAATCTAAATTGTTTATGGTTTTAACCTTCATCATCAAAAATTACTATTCGTCTAAATAAAAACATCATGATTTGCGAAACGACTTAATCTCTGAATGACAATCACACAAATTTAACCAATGAAATAAAAATTTACGTGGAAATTGTTCAAACAGTTTACGTTGAGGAAGTACTGTAGAAGTTTGTACAGAAAAATCGAATTCTAAGAATTAAGCGACTCCCATTTAGTGGATATTACCTTTAGTATTGTAATGTTATAAAAATGGAAGACTGTGGCGTGACATCATACCTGGTTTCCCAGTGTCTTCTTAAAGACAACTGAAGAACAGCTGTGTCTTCTGCGTCGTCATCGGCAATATCGTCATCGCGTTCAACACGGGCTTGAGCAGGTCTATCACAGCAGTTCAGAGATGGCGTAGCAAAATCCTTCCAAAAAAGGGAAGTTTCACATTAGCAGGAATTTCTCAGTTACAAACGTAAAGAAAAACTATCAGTACAATAGGAACAGCAATAATGCGTGAGTTCTTAGGTTCAAATATTCTTTTCATCATTATCGCCGCGATCGCTAAGGTGGTTTAGAGTTGTTTCTATTTTTAAATAGAAACAACTCTAAACCACCTTAAAAATGGTTCGATTGCTGACTTTTCCATCCATTACATACTAATCACTGCAAGGGTTTGACCACCATCTTAATGCATCATTTTGGAACATCGTCAGGATTTTATATTGATTTTCCAGAAAAGAACATTTTTGGTCCAAAATAAACCCACGCCAAACATGGGTCAAAAAGCGCCAAAAGTGTACCAGAAATCAATAAAACAAGGACAAGATCGGGAATCTAGTTAACAGCCATGTCGAATAATAATTCATTGCATAACACAAAGATGGCGCCCACCACCCATGGGAATTCAAGTACTTCCTCCAAGGGTAGCATTTGGTGTTTGGCAATTGTGCCCAATTTGTTGCGCGATCGCACCTTTTCCATATTTCTTACCCGTGACATAAGGATCATGAATTGGACCACAAAGCTTCTAAAGCCTTCAAGGGTGTCTCCCACAAGTTCCATGTTACAAAACGCACTGTCTTCACAAGCTTGGAGCTGAGAGTTGAGGAAGTTCACAAAATGACGGAGTTCAGCCCATGACGGGTCCACAACGCCACAATTTCTGAAACAAGTGCATAAACGATAACCAATTCCTCCTCCCTTCAATGCCAATACAAAATCGGCGACAAAAAAACGTCAGAAAGGCCCTTTAAGGCGGTGTCTCAACTACTTGTCGCCGATTGTAGCTGTTCATTACATCTCGATAAAAAAGATACAACTAAAACTGAAGAGGGAAAAAAGATTTTACCAGATGATCGTTTTTTCTTTGTCGCTAGAGTTTTATAGCGCGAGCAAGGCTTTAGAGTATCAGCTAAGAGTAACTCTTGTTTAGTGAAAAGAGTAATTTTTTAATCTCCCTCATCTCCTCGTGCTCTTAAATACAATGTACCTTACGAGCGTGTCTATACAATCTGCATGGTCACCCATCACCTGACTTGGAATAAACCAGAATTGATTCAGGTTCTCTCTTGCTGACTCCCAAAAGTTGAGATACTGAAACGCCCGCTGAACATATGAGCTTTGAAATTCAGCATTGTCGAACAGAGGGTTGAGATTAACACAACCTGCGAAAAAAGGAAAGAGCAAAAAGGTTTTAGATATGGCATGCATAAACATTCCAACAAGACACTTGCGCGTTATAATTTTACCTTACCTGTTCTATCTACTTTCCTTTTTAACCCTTTAAGACCCAAAAGTGACTAACATCAGATTTTGACTCCACTACACAACATCAACAGACAAAACGTAATGGCAAATAAGTTTATTTTGGGATGGCTTGGCGAGAACCAACCCTACAAAGTACTTATGTAAATACAATAATAGGTGATTACTGGTGAATACCTAGTGTACAACACTCGTAAACTAGCTTTCACAAAAAGAAAAAACTCGTGCTACAAATGGTCGCTCTTGACCTGAATCACCCAGTTAAGCACGCAGGCTTAGTGCCAGTTAGGCTGCCAGTTATTCTGGGGAAACTAATTAATAAAACTCTTACAACATATAGCTGGCACAGGGAACACGGTAGGAGCACAGAGGCTAAGCAAAAAGAAAAACTGCTATAACTGGTCGATCTCGACCTAAATCCCCCAAATATCCAAATAAGCACGCAGGCTTAGTGCCAGTTAGGTTGGGGAAACTAATTAATAAAACTCTGACAACGCATAACTGGCACAGGGAACGCGGCAGGAGCACAGAGGCTAAGCAAAAGAGAGATCTGCTACAACTGGTCGATCTCGACCTGAGTCCCCCAAAGAAGCACGCAGGCTTAGTGCCAGTTAGGCTGCCAGTTAGGCTGGGGAAATTTAATAAAACTCTGATCAACGGATAACTGGGACCGGGAACACTTCAGGAGCACAGAGGCTGAGTGCCAGGAAAACTGGGAATTATCTCCACTAATGTACCCAACAAGGCACGTAGCCCAATAACCAGTAAGGCTGCCATAAAAGGCTAGGGCAGGACATTGAAAGTAAACAAATGGATAACGACCCTGGCTAGAAGTCCGTAACATTGCCTGCAACCTAACTGCATCAAACGAGACTTATGTCGCCACCTAAAGAGCGGTTACGGGACAGCTGACCTAGACATACATAGAAACTAAATATATCAAGTAAAGGAGCAGGTGCAAAACTGAGATAACTGTACAAGTACATAAAATAAGAAACGGGAAAAAACCGAAAACTAGCAGAGCTGAGCTACCGCTTACAAACTGAAGTAAATGCGGTCAGACGGAGGCCAGAAAAAACCTGCCCAAAAAAACCCCGAAGGGAAAAAATGCGGGCAGGAAATCTGGGTAGGAACCAAGGCTCAAGTTCAAAGCCCTTCCTACGGGACTTTACAATGTCATCGAGAATATGTTGCTCCTAAAAATAAATAAAACAAAAATAAAGAAAAACCAAAGAGAGGGTGGTTCGTAAGCCTAGATGACGTACACGTGATATACGCAGCCTTATTTACTCCCGATATGGCTACCCATGGTGCACCCGGCCTAGTACCCAGGCCCTGTTGTATCTCGTGCCGTCAAAATATTTATTTCTGTCTTCTTCGAGGGCTCATTCGTCAGAAATAACATTTTACTTTTCATCATATCCATACATAATTACCTCCAGAAAAATACTTTAAACAAATTCTCTCACCTAATTCCTTGAGTAAACGTATGTTGTTCAGTCTAGAGAATTTGCATGTGAATATTGGGGTTTTAGAGGGTTATTAGTGTAATGTACAAGGTATAGTCGGAGCCCCTTTGACACTGCTGATTCTGCAATTTTAGCTCGCATGTGAAGACAAACCTAGTAAAATTGCACCAGGCCGTGTATCGTTTTCCGTGAGGGACTCAGATCTCTCAGTCAAACAAAATTTCCCCGTGTTTAGAGAAAACTGGTACCAATTACAATAAAATTAGAAAGAAACACAACTGACATCCTGTTCAATCAAACAAATGGTAACTCTAACAGAAAGGAATATGTATCTACAAACTAGAATTTCTTACCCATTTTCTGAGTCCTCAACTGACTCAACGTTCGCAATGGTGTTTCACATTCAATGGTAGGAAGCAACCTGTAGAAAGGCTCTGCTTTGACTTTTCGAACGTCAGGCTATTGAAAAACAAAAATTTAGCGATTCAGTGCCTTCCTTCACTAAACTATTCTACCATCGTTAACATATCATTTCAGCTTTTAAAAAAATGACTTTACTAGTGAAACAAAGATCATGTAACCTTCCACGAGCCATTTGCTTGTTCCTACCCAATAGTCTTATAGCGTTTTTTAAGTAGGGCTGACCAAATAACCGCAAAGGCCTTGGCATGATTCATAACAAAAACGAAATATTTAAAAGATAAGAAGAGATAGGCAAACGCGACATCAACGTAAGTTGTCGCACAAAAAGTCTTTAAATCGGTCCAATAAGCCATAAAAAGCGCATAGACCGTTCTTCTCTTGAGAAAAGTTAAATGCTCCCACAATATCTCTTAGGCCACGCTGATGTGGATGGCTTAACGATTAACTGAACCTTACCTTAGAAAGTACCGGTCGCCTTTGAACAGTTTCATTGACCACTTGTGTTGGCCCCGTGGTTAGCTCAATCACATACAAATCAGATACTCTCCGTCTCCAGACCTGTCCACTACTGCTTTTCAAGACACCAAGTATCAAGAGATTAAACAGAAGTGCGTCAAGGCCACTCTTCACCTGTCAAAGTACAACCATTACAAGGACGGTCAGTTGAGATAGGTGCGAATCAGTTGTTAAACATCTTTTCCTATTGATTGGCGTGTGAGTTCAGTGTTACTTTTTGTGGAATAAAAATGTTTAGTACATTTCAAACATTTTTAAGGTCGTAGCTATCTCAACCCTTTTTAAATACGTTTATGTGATATTTACTCAGTCAAAGTATGCTAAAATATTTTATTATGTAACAAAGCATTTAGTACCGATGGATGGACATCAAGGTGAAAAATCCGGGAAAGTGGCAGATCAGGCACAATCATATGCGGTAACAAGGACTCCACAACGGCGCACTGATCGACAGCTGGTCCATAAATTGGGACGCTGATACACAGAGGCACATCTGCCTCCATATCTCTGAGGTAACTCAATACTTCATCATTGTTTCCAAGTTGAACTAAGCTTTCACTTAGTCGCCGAACTACCAAGCTCTTGCCGCAACCTGCCCTTTCTGAGGACACAACTCTTACTGACAACCTGTGTGGGATAAGCGAAATGTTTCTTTTAGAGATAGGAAACATATTGACAAAGGTCAATTTAGACGTTCCAAAACACTTGTTGTTGATCCTGTTTGGACAGTGTTTTGTTAAAGGTGGTGGCGGTTTAAAGGAAGTGGAAGTGGCCAATCAAATGCCACTTTCAGGGGTTGAGGCTCATAACGATGGTTTTAAAGGTGGTGTTGGCAGTGGTGGTACTGAGGCGGCTGTTGCTGAAATTAACAACAGTGGTGTTTGGTACTGTAGATGATGGCACTGTTGGCTATGTTATGTTGTTGGTGATAAAAAAGCAGGCAGCAGTTTTGTTTGATGATATTGGTAGTGGTAGGAAGAGTCGCTGATGCTGTCGATATGGTGTTGTTAGTGTTAATGAGCGGTGGTGCAGTCACTGATTTTGCCAGCTGTGGTTGTTGTTGTGCTGTTCGTGTTGATTGTGTAGTTGGTACTGCTAATGGTGGGGATGGTGTTTTAGGTGGTGCTGCTAAAATTCTCTACTTGATGCTTAACTGAGCGTTATACTGGGTTTCCTTATCTTAACTAGTACTTTGTTTTAGCCAATGGATAATTAAAACTAAACAGGAGTGGTGGTGTACAAAGGTCTTTCGACTCATCTTTAGCTTTAGAGTCGCAGTAAGCGTAGTCACGTGTATTGCATCTTGAAATAGGGTGCAACTTTGTATTCTTACTTCTCTTTGTCCACCATTGCAGCAGGTTCCCACGGAAGGACCTTATCTCGCAGCCTTCCTTGTAGTCGAGAGCACGCCTTGAACTGTGTCTGTAGATATTGCCTGATATCTTTTGATACAACACAATGCGGAATAGTGCCAAGTCTGTGCTGATCAAGTGCTGCAGCCATATGAGCTCTGTCTTCATTCTCAGAACTACAGATAACCACAAGTGATAGCCCTACAACAAGAAAATATTCACCGCACTAAAAATCTCGCCAAAAACAAAAGGATAGTAGCGCTACTACCTCCTGCAGGTGAAAACGCCTTTTGCATGAGTGTGAGGTGATCTGTCGTTGAAAAAACGTACTTAAATCCTTCGCGTGATCCATTATTTCCGTAAGTGTTTAGCGTCAATAAAAACAGAACCTTACAGAGAATGAGAAAACTGCAGTCACACAGTAATTGAGAGAGGTTTCAAGCTGAAGTCTATGTCAGTTACAGTCAAAGATTTTTCCCGTTAGTTCACATTAATACTTTTGACGCTTAGCACAGAGATGAGAGAATCTTGTCAGCCCCCCCCCCCCCCCTCCCCCTGACGACTTTATTATTTTCAGTGCTTCTGGACTGTGGATGCTTTTTTTTAATTTCAATAAGATACCGCATATTGCGTTGACAGCAACACCTTCCTTAACAAATGGAATTCTTGCCCAAATATTGGTGCTTTTACAATGCTTGTAGTTCGACTCCCCTTCCGTAAGGTGGGCCTTGCGCCTCAGACTAGGGACGTATTACAAGAGGGGTGCTTAGTGTAGAGGTTAGAGTCTAAACAGAGGAAAAACATTAGCTTGAATACCATCGCTGCGATTGTACTGAGGCTCCTGCATTAAAAACTCAAGGCTGTCGGCAGCTTTCTGGGAAACAGTGTAGTCAAGAAGGTCAACATTCACCAAACAGAACATCTGTTCATCAAGGTCTCCGAGGGCCCGTCGCCAAAGAAGCTCAATCTACAAGGGAATTTACAGTGCGAATGTAAAAGAAAGAATCTTCCAATTCTAGTCGGCTTTCTTATAAAAGGGACGCCTGTTGCCAGTTACAGAAAGTATTGTTCAGCTTTACAACCAGCATCCCCGCTCGTACAAACGAGTGATAAAGTCGTCACACTGTGAGTACTCAAGAAGTAATCAATCGCTAAATTACCAAGCGTCGGCACATAACTAAGTCGAATCTCCTAGGGAAAGAGTAGCCCAGGATACCATACAAGCCTTCATGTCCGGATTTCCCACAGGTGCAAACAAAATTTGATCGACAAACGTCAGGCCCTGCCTTCCCCTAGTAGACAATCCAAGAGCAAGTTTCCTAAGCATAATGAAAATGTAGAAAATCTATTCTATAAGTTTAATTGGATTTTACAAGTGAAATGTTCTCATGGAATGACATGTTTCTTTGCCCAGTGTCAAATAGCTTCTTTTTTTAAAAACAGGTCGCACATACAAACTATCCGTAAAGGGAACTAAACAACACCAAGAGTTGTTTCTGTTCATCTGTAAATCGAAAATGCTCACTTCTTCTGCAGTTGTATCAGAAGCGCATATCAAAACTTCTTCGGAACTTGGCAGAGATTGTGAGGTGTCTTGCATGTACAAGGACAGCACCGTTCCTAGAATGTCATCTGCAATGGGAATGTCAAATAATAACAAACTCACACTGAAAAGTAAAAGTAAGGGAGCGGGGTTCAAATTGAGAATGTATTGAAAATACAGACATGGAAGCACGAAAAAGCCGGAATATTCTTTGAGCAAGAGCGGACTATTATCAAAGGACGAAAAGCGGGAGGAAAGAAAGGAAAGGGGAAAAAACTGCAAGATGAAAATTTTAAAGGAAGTGAGAAAATAAAAAAAAAACAACTCGTCATGGGACCTCGTATGTTTCTACCTTTTGGAATAACAACAAGATTTGGCTTTCCGCGCTTTAAGTACTTTGGATGACGTCTTCGTCGCTTTTTGAGACCTGCAAACAACGGATAGATATGTTTTAGTTCTAAAATGCTGCTAGGGAACAAAAAATCGATAACTTAATCCTTAACAACTGCCAAGATGTTTCAGAATGTCCTTTATAGTCGCTGATGTTAAAATGTTCTTTTACAGAAAAAAGGTAATTTCCCTTTCCATTTCCACATTCCCCAGGTTCTTAGTGACAAGAACACATTATGGAAGATCTTTTTAAAAAATCAAAGGCCAGGATCAAACCTTGTGAAGCAAGCTGGCTTAGAACTTTTCCGACCTCATCAAGGCTCAGGAACTCCCCGCCCGCGGTCTGGTCAAGACTAAGTGCAGTTTCCATAGGTTGTGAAACTTCCCCTGGCTCAATCATCATGTCCTCCACAGAGGGACTTAAAAAGCAAAAAAGAATTACGAGCTATCCAATGAACGATTGTTTGTTACTCAGCTTACGCTGAAACCTGATCAGGAAACTATAAACTATGGCCACTGTATTGGAAAATTCTTGTTAACACCAAAATTGTTTTTATTGTTTCCTGGTTTGACTATGCGTCAAGTTTGACTTAAGAAACTACATTTTGTAGCTAGAAAATTAAGCACAACTTGTATGCTGGCTTCAGTGCTTGAAAATATCAGTTTCCATCTAACCTCTACAAGAGAATGAGTTTGGCAAAACAACGTTTCATTGAGCAGAGAAAAACGTTTAATTGTCTATTCTTGATGACGTGATAAAGACGGTGTAGTCATTTCGCCATTTCGTGTTTCAAATTCTGTAGCGGATATTCAGTTTCCTGAAGATTTGTTCAAAATGTCCAATAACTCTCTAAGGGCTACTTTAGGAAATATGCACAAATAAGACTCACCATTCCGCATATGCCTTACCTTCCTTCTTCAACAGGAGTGGCTAGGTCTTTATCGATAAGCGCCAAATATCTGGGATCATGAAGGGCTTCTGAGTAACTGGCATCAATTAAATCTTTCTTGCTAGCGTTTTTTACACACCATACAATGAGATCTGCTTCGCTGGCCTCTTTACATGATATCATTGCTGCTATGGCAATCTGCTCTGCATCTGGGTAACCAATCGTTTCCAATTTCGCCACGAGCGTTTGAAACATCTCCACATTCGATGACTGCGACCTTTGCTGGTGGAGTGGAATGCTACGATGAACTGTGCCAGTAATGCCATACGACCTGACGATATTGTGGCCTGTTTGCTGGTTGCAGATCCCACAAGAAATAAGCACCGACTTAAGAATGGCTGGGTCAACGCCCGGCAACACACTCTCCAACAGGTTATAAACCTCAAGAGGAATGCTATCGACAGCCTTGGGACCTCTTCCCTGAACCTCCGCCAGCTGCCTTCGAAGGACCAACAACTGCCTGGTGGTGAAATGATTCAATTCACTATACATCATACGCTTGGCATGCAACTCGTCTTTCCACTGTTCAAGGCAATTCTCCATTTGCTCGCTTTTTCCTGCCAAATCATCAGTCAGAGAGCGGGTGGTAGTAAGCCGAGGTGTACACTGAAATTCGTATTTCCATTTGAGATGGCTGACTTCTCCAGCTTTGCGAAGTGCGGTGTACACTGTAGCAAGTCGCTGAACGCATTGCAGAATCTATCAATTTTGAAAGGAGAAAGAACCTTCATAAATTTACAAGCCAATCTAATATATCTGAAACATGCAAAATCGACAGCTATATACTCTGATTACACTGCTTTAATGATTCCAAGGCCGCAAAATACACTCTAGACTTAACGCTCAGCAGAAAGAAGGCACTGGTACTTTGGAAGATCAGAATGGCCGAACAAAAAACGAAGAAGAGAGTCTTGTAAGGGCCTGCAGAGGGATACAGGTATTTGCAACCTAAGAGTTTGACACTTTGGGGTCATCGATATCACCTTGCAATATACCAAGAAAATCACTGGGTAAGTAGTCATTACGAACTGCTTTAGATCCGTTACACTCAAAGAGAAACGTCTTGGTAAGTTAAATGTGAGATCTCAACGATATCTAAGGCTGGCATAGTAAGGATTAAAAGAGATACAGAGGCCAGCAAAGGTATGCTTGAAATTTCCAAGACCATGGCTTCCCATTGGCACTTTGTCCATATGTTAAAAAAAAAAACAAGCTTGCCTGAAATTTAGGCACTAAACTTACATCAACAAATTGATCCACGTCTTCTTTACCATGCGAAGCTTTGGCGGCAATGAGCATCAGCTTACTTTGTAAATCTTTCAGGTCGTCGAGAGTGAATCTCTTCTCATCCGTGGGTAACTTGAGCTGGATCACAGCATCGAGGGTTAACGTTTCTGTTGATTTCTCGACGTCTTCACTGACGCAGCCAACACGGTATACACCATGTTCATTGATGGCCTTAGCTTCCATTAGAGAGGATTTGGCCACTGAACCATGAGACTTTTCTACTCCTTTTAGCCACTCTAACTGACGACTTGTGTCTATCTACACATGAAACAAAGTCAAAACTGACATTAAGAGATCAAAGTAGTCAACTATGGCGTTAATAACACAATGAACTGTTTAACAAAGGAGGAACAAGGAAGGTTTCTTATCAATATTCTATCACTAAACAGATTACTTAGTCTCGGGGCAGGAATTCTACCTGACTCCTTTAACAAAGAGTTTGTGTTTCTTGATTAAAGCTTATAAATCCTGGCAGTTTGGAACAAACCAATGACTGCTACTTTAACCTGTTATTTACGTATTGCAGACACATAATTTGAGATGTCATCAAATCAACTCGCCGCGTGCATTTCCCCAAGGAAGTAACCAACATCATGGTTAAACTGGAAACTGCAGTGAACTATCAATATAACTGAACCAACTTTCAAGTGATTTACCTCACCATCAAAAAATTACTAACACCGTAAACAAAAACAAAACAAAAAGTCATGCAGAAGATCAAGAAGGCATACCAGTTTTGTAGGGAGGCTAGGGTCTGCATCCACTGCATTCCAGACTGGTTCACATGTTTTTATCAATTCATCAAATCCAAAAGAAGATTTCAAGTCAAAGATAAGAGGAGCAAAGCCGAGGCAGCTGGTATGTAGACACGTGATCCTTGCTGTTTCCATGTCTGTCTCCCCAGCTGAGATAATGGCCAAATCCACAAGGACCTTTAGTTCTTGTGGGCCTAAGATACAAGTAAAACAAGAAAGCTTATTAGTAGCCGCAGTAGTTTGCAAAGACGGCAGAATTATTTCCCTGTGGCCTTCCTTTCACATTATTTCTCTTTTTTATTGTGCTTGAAAGTATAGGCTACAAAAACATAATTCACGACTCCGTAAACTCCAGAATTCTGCTGATCATTAACCAACTCGTCCATTTTACTTTTCTCCAGTGTGGACCATTTTTACGTCCCCGTGACTGGATGTTTACAGTGTTTTCGATCCTTTAACATAAAGGCCTACCAGGACATCTATTTACCGCCTAGCTTTTGAGTAACTTTGCAGCTTGCTTACCTTGTTAGTCTACTCGGGCTATTAAACAATTCCTATCAATTTCAGGCCCAGCACGTTTCAGGAATTTTACATAGGGTAAGACGATTTTGCTCCCTCTTTTTATTGATTATAAATATATTCTTGCCGTATAAATAACTCATTTCGCCCACTCTACTACCTTTAATTGTATCCCTCAACCACGATATAAACTCTTGGCATCTGTTAACAGCAGCAAGACAGCGAACATGGTTAGGAGTTATTTTCGACAGTGCTCTTCCTGCGTTTTGTAAACCAATACCCATGGTCTTCAGAGGTCGTTGTTTGAATTCTTTGGTCTTCTGTTTAAGTGATAAGAGGAAGAACGATAAGAACGTTTTGTATGTCTTCTAACGCCAAGGGGAAAGCGATTGATATTTAGTTTAATTTTTGTTCCCTTTCTTGGTTTACTTTGTCTCTTCTTCTGATTAGTATTCTTTTAAAATATTCCGCCGTTTCCGATTGGTTCCAATCCCGCGGCTAATTCTTTATAACCAATTGGCGCTTACCACATTTGGAAGATGTAGGCAGCATACCATCGATTCGATGGTATATTTGCTTGGAAACGAGGTGAACGATGGTATACATTTCCCTAGGAGCGAGGCTTCTTGAGCAATACTGAACTAAAAAATGGCGTTCACAGCTATCCGAAGACGTAATAGCTCAATTTCTGACTAGAACGGAACAGAAGAAATACAAGAATACGCAAAACATGGTTTAATTAACAATTATTCAACAATATTAACCGAGCCTGAGGTAAATAATTGTTTTAGTATATTCACACGAAGTGATCTCAACAGAATCAGAAAGGAAACCATTAAAAAACGATTAGTTTGATTGACGGGTGAATGCAAGCGTGAACACGAAGCCGTAAACAGTGGATGCGCAAAAGTTAGATCTTTACAGTATCTTCAAACATGGCAAATGATAGTTTTAATCTTTTTGTATCTAGTTTTGTAAGCTTAAGCATCAACGGTTTAAAAGTAAACGCCGAAAATTTAAATTACTACCCAATTCTGAGAGGAAAAGTAGAGATTTATTTGTTTCTGTCAACTCACCGTGAATGAGAAAGTTTTCTTTGTCACTTCTTACAAATGCTGTCAACAGAGGCTACGATCAAGGCGAGCGTTGTTTATCTCCAAAGTTCTTTGCCTTGTTAACTTGCTGACACGTACAATTTTCGAAAATATTTGCCTTCCTCTTTTCTCCATAAATTAACTTCTATTTATAGGCAAAATTGGTCTTGCGAGAAAATACCGAAATCACAAAACAGTGACAAAGCGACCTCATTTTACAAAAAGTCAGCTACAGTAAACCACTTCACAATAAATCACGCTGTTTAAACACCATGAAGTCTTTTCTTGCCTTCAAAGTGATCAGCACTTGGATATTCGTTTATTTCCAAAAAGGCTTTACTATGAAACTTTGGCAAAACACCCAGTTCACGAAAGCGATTTTGTTCTGCTTTATATTCACCGCCTAGCGCGGTGAATATAACGCCATAGTCCGAGATAGCTAACCAATCAGATTGTTTGAATTACCAAGATCACTGAGTGTGTATATACTATTATTAAAAACTGAATCATTGGATAATGAAATTCTAGCATTTTGATTGGTTTAGCCGTTATGGTATATGAGCTATTATACCATGCTCTCCATATATGGTCGGTGTACGCGTCAAATTAAAATTGGAAGCTTGCTGAGATTTTTTTTTCGCGAAGGATAGAACGGCGCCCGAAGCAAATCGTTTTAATTCATTTCTTAGAATACTAGAAAATTAATGCAATTTCATCGAAAGAAAAAAGACAAAAACAAACAAAAAAGCCACAAAAGCTTGTTTGAAAGTTTGTCGAAAAACACATGAAAACATGGAACTAAAGTACCTTGACCAGCTACGAAAGAAGACAACTGTTGTTTCTTCATGATCGCGAAGCCATTCGCCGATCGAGTCACTCGCTGATAGATAACTGCGGCTTGTTTATCCGACATCAAGAATATAAATCACAAGTAACCAGCTACAAATACAGGCTATGCAGCCATTCACTAGAGCAATCGAGGCGGCAGTATAGCTTCTTTTCTCGTTCAGCAAAACCAGCTTGTGGTTTCAAACAATTTCATAACAAGCGACCGAGGTAACAGTTTTTCTCCGTTGTTCTTACCTTCATAACTGCACCGAAAATCGACGGCTGTCACTTAACGAGATTTTGTGGGCGTTTTTAATAAAACAATTATTCCACTCGCGCTTGTTGCATATGAGATGATTACAGCCAACTCGGCGCTACGCGCCTCGTTGGCTATCTATCATCTCATATCCAACGCGCCCTCGTGGAATAATTGTTAGATAGATGTTATCTACCTTTTCAGTAGTATCTGCAAAAAATATAGTTGTTTATATCCTGAAACCATACCAAGAAATAGGCAAAAGTTTGAAGAAAGTCTACGAAGAGGTAAGCTCTTGTTAAGAACTTACAAATATTTTGAATAAATAATAAAGCAATTCTAGGATTCGGTTTTCTTATAATGTGAAGAATTACGCTGATCTCGGAGGCAGTTATTCACCTCGGCCGATAACATTCACCTCAACCTGCATAATTCTTCACATCATATTCATCCTCATTGAACTATTCTTATTATCTGTGATAAAAGGTAAAACAACAAGCTAGAAACTACGTTGTAAGTACGCATCCAGTCAGGTTAGACAGCGTCACGTAAAGCTATGATGGTTCATCTCAAGTTACCCAACATACACTCTCAATGGTGCAAATCTTATCAGTTTAAACCTATCGATCGTTCTGACAAACCTGATTATACACGTCTTCTACCAAATGAAAATCTCCTTGAAGATCACGACGTTCTTTGAACTCCAGAATTTTCTCAGCGGCGTCAATGCAGTTTTGTAATTCATAGTACTGTTCTATCTGCTCAATGCGGTTGTTTATTTGGGCTTTACGGGCCATGACTTGTCTTTCACTTTTTGATATAAGCAGTTTCATCTCTTTAGCAAGGTCCTGACTGTCCTTAAACACCAAGAAGAGCTTGTCGATCTCTTCAAAAGGAATGGCGCCACTTAAAAAACGCTCTTGTAACGACTGTAGCCTTTCATTTGAAGGCGCCCACACTAATTCTACGACTTCATCAACACTCAGCAAAAACATTCTGTGGCCTTCTCTTTGTTCAGTGATTTTCAATGCCTTCTCGCTGCTTTCTTTCCAAAACTGCCGTAAAAGTATGCTTTCAGGAAGCTTGCCCAAAGCGGAAATCATCTGCTTTGCCTTCAGAGAAATCCCGAAGAATGTCACCACCGGAAACACTTTTCCTTCTATTATTGTCGACTGTACTAGTTCTTTAACCGGCTTAAGAGACACATCCATGTCTACTTTTTGACTGAGATGATCCAAATCAACTATGAGAAGAAATGAATGTTTATGAATGTCAAATCTAGAAAGAAAATAATTTCAAGTTCATTTTAAATCCTCCTCATGAAGACAATATTCAATAAAAGAACTGGTACTGTTTTGCTGGGAAAAATTTGCCTAGTTTCCATCCAAGAAAAGACGGTTAAAGTAGGGGAATAAACTAAATGACATATGGATTACTGAGCCTACCTTTAATAACTTGTGACATTACCTTGTTTAAAAGAGAAGCACATCCTTATAAAGAAAGCAACTTTTTGCCTTTCCTCCTCAAATTCAGTTAATTCTCTGTAGCGCTGGTGTAAAACTTGCTTTAATGTTGTTTCTGTGCTTTCTTTTTGGCTAATTTTCTCAGAAAGCATCAAAAATCGCTCCGAGTGTTCGAGAACTAATTTTAGCAACTGAAATTCTATAGATCCATCCTTAACACCGTCGACAGCAGCTTGTAAACATGAAAGTGCCAACATCAAAATCTCTTGTCCATCTTCCTCCAGTACTCCACGAAAATCAGACTCTCGCCCTAAGATAGAACAAAAAATTTAATTGTTAGGCTATTGAAGTTGAGGCCAGTACCTTGCTGAAGACAGCAGCCACAGGAGGTTGTAAATTTTTGTTTTTTGAGAGTGGGTTGTGTGAATTTTACAAAGAAGTTCACCAATTATGGGTTTATATGAACGTTATTAAAACAAAATCTAAAAGAAGCAGTTCTCTGGATTATGATCACACGGTCTTTAAAGGGAAAACAATAGATAAAGACTAAAGAGGTCTATTAGCTAGCTGGACGACGCTCGTCTCGATCTAGGGCTGTGGAATGTTCTTGGTGTCTAAAAAGACCAAAAGGGATCTCAGCTCAACTTTGATATTGACAGCACGTACACAACATTTTTATCACACGATCTTCAATGGGAAACCAAAGCATACAAGCTAAAGAGGTCTTTTAGCTAGCCGGACAACGCCCACCTCGATCTAGGCCTGTAGAATGTTCTTGGCGTCTTAAATAAACCAAAAGGGAGCTCATAATAATATTGACGGCACGACGCAAGAAAATAGTGGAATTCAGTTTATGACCTGTTATTAACACATTTGGGGCCTTCTTTTTGTTGCAATTTCGACCCTTAAATGACCCATTGTTACATTTCTCTTTTTACATTTTGCAACCATTTGTTACATGTGTGACCTCCAAACCGCTATTTCGTGGGACAAAACTGTGAAAGCTAGTAAGTTTAGAAACTTCCTGCGAACAGTGTGATGAAAACTGCGCGATATATATTTGTTGGAAAGCATTCGTTCGAATATCACACAATGAAACAAATAACAGGTTTACGCAGATGAGAAGACAACCGCACGTGTCCTCTTTACATGATAAATTGACTTGTCATAGAGAAACAACATTGTTCCCTTGCTTTTTTTTCCTAGGTAAAGAAAGGTCCCTGGCTGAACGTGAAGATGTGTTGCACAAAGCAAACGGGCGTACGTGGTGCCCACATTAGACCGAAACGGAAAAAAAATGACTTTTTAACGAAGCATACCGAATCTATGAAAAAAGCAGGACCATAGCCTCCAGGTCAGAACGTGCTGAAGACTTGCTTTACTTGAACATGAAATGCTTCCTTGTGGTCGAGGCCAGCAACGCGTTAGCATCAGGGTTAGGAGCTTGCCACATTCTTTGGCTTGAGGAGATTTTAGCCCATCCTCGAAGAGGTTCTTGAACACCTCCTCCCCTTCGTTGTCCATCTAGAGTAAGACGACAAACGAGAGAAAAAACTAAAAGTGATGTCTAAAGGACACTAACAGTCCTACGCGTACCTTTGTTTGCAGCAATTGCTCCTCGCTGGTATTGTACGTCTCTTTATCGAGCTACAAAAACCCTCAACTCAAATACAGAGGACTTCGGACAAAGACTGCCATTGAAAATTTGAATCCGATAAACTAAATGCCATTTGTGCAATCCGTTTTGAGTTGTAAGTCACTATCCGCATTTTTCTGTAATTACTCTTTCATTGATCAATACTAGCAATTGTTTTCTTATGGAGAACCACAAAATTAAAATAATTTGTAGTTCACACTTTGATTATAATACTGATCATATTACATGTTGAGTACACTGTACTCAGCCATATCATGTTACCTGAAGCATTCTTTCAACTTTTCCGAATGTAACTTCAGACACCAAGTCTTGAACAAGATTATGATGGGCTGCCATGTTAGCTTTCGTAAAGAACTCCACAAGATCATTGCAGAAACACTATAAACACAACAAACATATAACAAGACATACCAATTTTTCAAATTTAAATGTACTTTCACATGTCAACCAAATATAACTACTAATTTACAGGTCAATGGAATTTGTTTACAAATGCAATGTTGACAAATATTGATTATACCTGAAATTTCAAAAGAAAAGAATATCGCAAGTAACGTCCTTCACTCTTAGGACAGTAATTACGTTCGCGCACAATATTCTACCCATTAAAAACTGTTGGCATTGACTGAGACTGGCATTGGTAATCTTTCAATTCCTCACAGTTACGTTATTGCCTTGGAGTGTATTACCAGGTGAAAACCTGATAATACACTCCTGCTCGTTTTTTAAATAGTAGAAAGGGTATCATCCACTGTTTAAAACAGTTACTGCTGTTTTGAAGTATTTTGAAAGTCTTTTTTAAGACAGATTTGTCTCATCTTTCAAGTCTAGTTTTTGTTTCATTAAGTGAGTCAAGGTTAGTCTTGACTTGTCCATATAAGCGTTTTCCTGTTTTGATCTTTCGTTTTTACTTGTACTTGAATTTATGCTTGGCTCGCGAATTTACTTATTGCCATTTAAGGAATATTGTTCGCTTGCCGTTGTCAGATGTTAGTTTTTCATAGGTGGTCGTGTTTGTGATGTTAGAGCTGACCTTGATTCATTAGTCTCGTTGAAGTTCCTGTTTGAGTTTGTTAACCAGCGTTTTAGTTTATCATTGTTTTGCAGCTTCTTGCCGATCACAACCGTGTAGGTTCAGTTATACCAAAACACTACCCACGCCGAGTTCACCTTGATTTCAATTCCCACGTCAGCTAACCCAAACGTGACACGTGACCAGCTTGCGTTATAAAAACGGCGGCTATTTGACTAGTTATTTGAAGAGTTAGAAGAGTAACAAGATAAAGATAAAGATTGTTCGCAGAAGTCAAAGAAAAATACAGACCAAGATGTAATCAGATTCCTAGTACCTCATCGTGTAGCGAGCGAATTGCTCGACACCCCCCCCCCCCCCTCCCCCCACTGCTAAGGAGTAGTCATGTGCGTTTTATAAATGTGCAGAAACAAAGAGTGCAGGTATCTTTAAGGTAATAATACATGAAAAGAAAGATTATTTTCTAACCTCTTCCAAGCGCTCCCTTAGTTTCTTTGACAAGCGATCAGTCCAAATTTCTTCGCACCGTTTATCCCTCCATTCAACGGATAACAACTTTGTCCAGTTCTAAAAGATCAATTTGAAATGTTCACTTAAGTATGACTAAAATTGCAAAGGTCCTTTGTACACTATTAGGAAAGTCACTAGCTGAAGGAAGGACCAGTTCATTCCAGCTTTAAAAATGGTACCATTTCAACTGGAAACATACCAAGAAAATAGATTTAGATATGACGCTTAACAATTAACTAACTAGAAATACGTTTTCGCAAAAATCTCGCGAAGTTAAAAAGGGTCAGCAGTGAGAATAAACGAAAACAAGCGAAAGAGTAAAAATATCATGAAAGAAAAAATAAAATCCGCCAGGATTTGACCCTGCACCCCAACTTCCTCCATCTTAAAAAGTGCGGCCTCATACCACTGGGCCATGCGACCGCTACACAGTTGGCCGCTTAAAATTATAGTCTTAAAGTATTTTTCTCTGCCATTCACCCTGTTTGAACCTTGTGGAGCAGTATTTATCATGAATTCAACGGTTTATTTGAGGAAAAATAGCTTAAACGAATACTTCAAAGCCATTTCGCATTATTTCCGAGTATATTCACTCTCGAGCTAACGGCTTTACAACGGCCGCTCGATGAACACACTCGTCTTCTTTGCTGCTCTCGCTTAAGTTCAGGTCACCGTTCTTTTGGTGTTAAATCTTCCACGGCAAGGATTTCCAGCCACTTGTCGAATAGGGAAGTGTTGTGTTTGCAGCCCGCTGTTATTTGCTTCGGAAATACTTTGCGATTCGCCAGGCGATTCGCCAACGTACGCTGAACAGAGGATGGATAAGATTAGCCCTGGTCGGTGGCTAACCAGTAGTTTTGTCTGGAAACCCAAATGCACGATGACGTCACGTTAAATGGCGTTATTTAGAGTTTGTTTTCGGTTTATCGGTAGGCAACTGCGGATACCCAACCGAAAGAAAGATTTATGACCAAAGGGAAATCGCTCTCTGCTAGCGAACCTCGCGCGACAAAATTGTTTACTCGCTTGTTCCCGGCCTAACGGTCGCTCGCCCCGCGAGAACTAGCCTGTTCAACATTGTTTGAGGGAAAAAACTGGGATAAAACTGACCCCCTTCCTCAATCACAGACTGCATCTTTTCACTGAAAATATATTTATTAACTGAAGACAAGGGAGAATCAAGCATACAAGCTTCGCTGATAACGCTGGGCCATTAAAACTGCTAATTGAAAGTAGTACCTCCAATTCCAGCTCCGCTTCGGCTATGGAGTAGCATGGAATTTTGCTATTTAATGACTTCTTGAGCCACTTCTTGACAATATCGAAGGTCTCCTCCACCACATGCTCAATTTTTTCGAGTCTTTTTCGTTCATCTTGCGCTGCCAAAGACATCTGGCCAAGCAATGAGATACATGTTGCAACGGCATGCAAACAGTCCAGCAGCAGTTGGAAATTACAATACGAATTGGAAACAGCCTTAAAAATTCCCAGGCAAGAGACTGCGCAAAGAAGGACTTCATCCTTTAGAGCAACCTTATCACCACTGGCGGAAGATCTGATAAGGAGATAAATTAGAGTTATCAACAACATTATCCTTACTGAAAAAGATATTTAAGATTTGAATAACCGTTACATTAGAATGACCACCACAAATAGTGAAGTATATTGAAGTGAAGCCACATGCAAAGAAAGTTAGCAAGATTTTCGAAGAATGAACCTTAACAATAAACAATAAAATCACGACATTCGTTATCACGAGACTTTAAACAACCAGCTGCACTATAAAACTAAATGCGTCCCTTGCCACGCCCCCTAAAATGAACCGACATGTATTAATGAGCACAACTGTACAAAGTGTTTGCCTAGGTATGCGAGGAATTGCAAAGAAGAGGCACTAGATACTATATTGGGCGGGTCTTCCTAACTGTCCACATTCCTCTGCAATTTACTATTATGGTAACGATGATTGATAAATTGTTAGATCAAGGGAAATTAATACTTACTCATTGCCTTTATTTTCAGTGACTGATTTAAGATCCTTCAGCGTGCGATTTAAGGTTTCCACAACAGCATTTCTCTACAGAAAAGCAGCAATAATTTTTTTACCAGATATTTATTCATTATATTATATTTTTGACTGGGCTGCCTGTGGCACGCCAGTCTAAAATCCTCGTTGGGTCGTCTACGTCGAAAATGTCAATTAAAGCCTGGGCTGGTCCGGTTTGCCAGGTTGCTTAGTGACAGACAGATTTAAAGCAGTGCGCATAATATTGTCCACTACAGAAAATACCATAACATACCATAATACTCTTTGTTGATGTACTCCAAAATTTAGCATAAGCATTGTTTTCAGTTTCCCTTAGGGTCATTTTATCTCCCAAGAGAAACTAAAAACAATGCTTATGCAAAATTTTGGAGTGACCAACAAAGAGTATTATCGTGTGTTATGGTATTTTCTGTAGGGGTAAATAGTGTTGCCAGGCTGGCCCAGCAAGCGTGATTACATAGACATTTCTAACCTGGTTAGCTGGGCTCCAAGTATTGTGATGCGGTATTGCGATGGCTCGGCTGTCATATAAGCCAGCCGTGCCAGGAAAATTAGCTTGGCTAATTTACTCTGACCCTAACCCATATGGAGTTGTGTGTTTTGATAAACTATGTTTCTTGCAGAGCAAGCAACCTTTTAAACTCACTTCAACAGTTGGCAAAAAAAGTCAAGTCAAATCGTCTGTTAACTAATCCTTAACTAAATCAATCAACAATGGCCCCAGGTAAACAAAATGTGAGAGCCACTAGTCCAAAGGACAAGATGGAATGCCAGTTTTTTGGAACAGAATTTGACAGTTCAAGAGAGACGTACCTCATCTGACATTATATGGGCCTTTTCAAACAAAACGCGACACAGAGTGGTACATATTTCGACAGGCGGAAATCTTCCGGAAGCAGCAATTTTCCCAAATGCTACGGGAGGAACACAAAGAAGGTACGTCCTTCTGAAGAGAGGATCCAGTTCAAACAAAGGAGCCAACATGTTCATCAGAGAGGAAGGGCAGCTGAAACCAAAAATATCACAGTAGCAACTAACTTCTGTTTGAGTCACCTATTATACCTTAGTTAAGGTGGTTCGACTGGATTTTTTGGGGTTGATACCTCCCAAGTTTGAGCATTAACTTCGTCGGCATGAGAAAAGATATGGAGAAAAGGTTACCACAACTGTATTATATAAAGATGAAAATTTCTTATGATATGGGTTTTGTTGCAATCGGAGTCGCCATGGCAACGTAATGACGCCATTACGTTTTTCATTTATCGTTGTGTTTGTCTGTACCAGGATTTTTTGAAGAAATCACTTAAGGGAGTATGTACCTGCCATAATTGCCTCCATTATGGCAAATTTTGAAGAAATTCTATGAGAGCGTTTTCGAAATGTTTTGAAATGCAGTTTTAAGTACCATGAAAGCAGTGAAATAGCATGCAAGCCGCAAAATTCGGTAATATTTTAAGAAAATGATAATCTTTGGAATCGCAGCTTCATCTCACATAGTGGTTTGATTCCATTGAAAACTGCATACAAAAAAAGAGGGGAATTGCTCTGGGCGATCGCGAGTAAGAAGAATTTTATCAACTTCTATTCAGCTGCTTTTGATACAGTTTTTGGAGGTAATTTGGTCCATGCCTAAAACTTTCGCATTTTTCCAAAAACCGCTTGATAATTTTTTTTATAAATTCGACAATCCCGAGATCGATCGTCAAGAAATATTCCCTGCAAGTTTTAAGAACATTGAAAACAGGGAAGGCTTTTAAATAGGGCCTCAAGCATAACCAATCTTTCCCCCAGATTTTGTGTTTACAAGCGAGCGTCCTCATTATTCACTGGCATTGTTTTCAAGTTTCATATGCACGTGCACAACTAGCAAAAGATATAAATTTGCATCAAAAAGAACTCTCGATTACTTTCCGAAGAAATATCCGGAATATACTAATAATTGGCTTGTCGTCACAGATAGCAGTGAGAGCCGAAACGGTGAACGTCACGGCTCATCGTGTAGGATGCAATACTTGATTATCTTACTCGGGTTATAACATCACAGAAACTCTCACAAAGAGTTGCTCTGATGTTATATAATGCATCACTAATCTCTTTACCCGGTTATTAGCATATCCCGGAGATTTAACCGAGGGTCCTTTTTGATGCAAATTCTATCTTTTTGCTAACTGTGCACGTGTATATGAAACTTGAAAACAATGCCAGTGAATAATGAGGACGCTCGCTTGTAAACACAAAATCTGGGGGGAAAATTGGCTATATTTGAGGCCCTATTTAAAAGTCTTCCCTGTTTTCAATGTTCTTAAAACTTGCAGGGAATATTTCTTGACGATTGATCTCGGGATTGTCGAATTTATAAAAAAATTTATCGAGCGTTTTTTGGAAAAATGCGAAATATTTAGGCATGGATCAAATTACCTCCAAAAACTGTATCAAAAGCATCTGAATGCAAGTTAATAAAATCCTTCTTACTCGCGATCGCCCAGAGCAATTCCCCTCTTTTTTTGTATGCATTTTTCAATGGAATCAAACCACTATGAGATGAAGCCTCGTTCCCAAAGCTTATCATTTTCTTCAAATATTAGCGAATTGTGCGTATAGCATGCTATTTCACTGTTTTTGTGATTCTTAAAACTGAATTTCAGAATATTTCGAAAACGCTCTCATAGAATTTCTTCAAACTTTGCCATAATGGAGGCAATTATGGCAGGTACATACTCCCTTAAGCGATTTCCTCAAAAAACTCCTGGTACAGAGAAACACAAAGATAAATGAAAAACGTAATGGCGTCATTACGTTGCCATGGCAACTCCGATTGCAATAAAACCCAGATCAAAAGAAATTTTCATCTTTATATAATACAGTTGTGGTAACCTTTTTTCCATATCTTTACTCACGCCGACGTAGTCAATGCTCAAACTTGGGGGGTATCCCCCTCAGAAAATCCAGTCGAGCCACCTTAACTAGTTTAATAACATACACGAAAGAAATTACTCAATTCTGATTGGCTGAGAAGGAGTGCAGTTCTTCTGTAACACGAGTGCAAACTTGTAACACGAGTGCAAAACTTGTAAGACGAGTGCAAATTACAAATGGTTTCTGATTGGATGAAAACACAAAAGAAACCACCAAGAACCAATCAGATTAGAGCTGTTTTAACAACAAAATTCAAGAAAGTGGGCATGGTTTTCAGCAGATGACGACGGGATTTAATTTTGGACGCAAAACAACAATAGAAAAGTTAAAAAATATTCTAAAAACCCGAACACAGTAAAAAGTACGTCTTTCTGGCTAAATGTATTGAAAATGCGGTGCTAAGAAAAAATACTGTCAACAAAAAGGAGGAAAATGAGCGAGAGAAACTAAAAAACAAGGTACTTATAACAGACTACGCTAAAGTAAAAAAATAAAGAACAAAAACGGTTGCAACCACACGCAAACCATGACAGCTACACTTTTGAGGCATTTAAATGAACAACGATACAAGTTTTTCATTTTAACAACAGGGATTTCAAGTCTTTACGTTATTTCTTGGAGGAGAAAGGTGTCCGGTTGCTCTCTTTGAGTCTTTTGTCGAGCGAAGACCTGTATTAAAACATCTATGCGATGGTCTGTTTTTCTCTACCTCAGTAGCAAACAAACCGAAAATTTAACCATCTGGTCGAAACTAAAAAAGAAAGTGAGAAAAAAGTTTACGAATCATTGTGCAAGAAAAACAACAGTCAGGAAGCTGAAGAAAGCAAAGATTGTAAGTTCAGAACATATTGCCAATGGCACAGGCCACAGAGGTATAAATTTCCTTAACGACTACGACGAAGCCGACGAAGAAGAGCTACGATGACTCTTGCAGTAGGCCAAATGAAATGATGAAAACTCCAGCGTTGAGAAAAAGCAAATATTATATTAATTATATCAAGCGTTCTCCTGATTTCAAAACGGCAGTATACTTCTTGTAAACGCCGAGCTCTCATAATCGAGGATGAATTTAAAAACACTTTCTTTTGCTGATTATTGTAAACCTAGTTATCTTTTATTTTGAAAGCGTTGGTCTTGAAAAAGGATGAATTTGACAAAGGCAGTAGTCTGTTTCAGCCAATCAGTTGAATGAACTAAAAACGCCCGCGCTGTCAAAATTTGTTGTTGTAGTTATGTGTTTCGTGTATATTATTAATAAGTAATCACATGATTTCGAGTGCAATTTGGAATAAATAAGCGCTTGTAAATTTTTCAAAGACCACAAAGTGCACTCGCCCTACGGGCTCGTGCACTTTTGTTGGTCTTTGAAAAATTTACTCGAGCTTATTTATTCCAAATTACACTCGAAATCATGTGATTACCTATACATAGCTATCGCTGAATGCCAACGAGCAAAGATTTTACCTATACGCTCGGGCTGTTCCATTTGTTTAGAATTGTCATGAACAACCCCGGTCATGAATTACCGTAATTTACGAAAAATAGTTTGAATCCAATTCGAATGCACAAGCAAAAATTACCTTGAAAATAGTGAACCAAACTGATCTACTGCATGAAGAATTTGAAATCCCGACTTTACATAGCAAATGTTTTGAGATATTGAAGTTCACGTTTTTGTCCGAAAGTGCGCATACGTCGTTTTGCGTAATTTTGTGGTCTTGTAAGCGAACTTAGAATCCTCGAAAAATCATATTAAAGTCCACAAATATTCAACGTACAGATTTATATTGGTCTCTTTTTAAAGCTTAGGAAGTCTACTATTTAGCAAAAAAAAAAAATTATGGTGCGGTGATGAAGGCTTCTGAATTATTTTGCTTCAAAGACAATAAATTTTGCGGCGTTATTATTTTTTGTCAGCGGCAGGCAATAAAAAATTCCAGCGGACAAACGCAACAGCTATACGCGTAGGATGCAAATGAATCCACCCCGTCCCGACAATTGGTGGAAGACGGGATGAGCACGCGACTCGCAAACACGCACACGGCTCGTGGATTCTCTGTTCTTTATCACGTGTTCTGCCTTGGAACTTTCGCACACGGCTTTATTAGGCTCCCGCCTCGCAGCCTCGCGTCTTCGCTAGGCTGCTCGTTAGCAACGAATCATCCAAATTACATTTTGATATTTTGGTAATCCAGAAAACACTTTTCCAGTACGGTATAATTCAATGTTAATTTAATGTTACATCACTTGAGTTGAGAGGAAATAAATTGACCAACGTAAAGACGTTTTGAGCTTCATCCTTTCTTCAGACCAGATCCCTGAATGTCCTAAGGGTACCTAGTTTATTGCTATTTACCACTGCTTTTAAATCTATACCACAATGTTATTACAGTTAGATCTATGGGCCACTTTCAAAGTACACGACCCTGTTTCGGGCCAACAACTTTAAAGGTTTTTCTGTGATGTAGCATTTAGATGCTACTAACTGACGGAGTAAAATAATATTAAAAGATATTCACAAATTGTATTGTACTGTTGTTGCCAAAATCTAAAGAAGCCCTTTCTCTCCTTTTCAACGTTGGGATCAAAGATCAAATGCGAATGCAAAGATTCAGAGAGAGAGCGGATGGGGAGAGAAGATAATGAAAGGTTAAAAGTGCAAACCTTCTTGCAACGGTTTATATGGTCAGAAGAAAAGATGTGGGAGTCTATTTTAATGCTGACTGACACTTGAAAATAGATCTTCAGCATTTTGCCCTCTTAGTCTCTATCTGATTAGAAGTGACTACGTCTTTCGTATGGATCCATGTAATTTACATCCACCACAAACAATTCATTACATAACTATTACCTGATATCTGTAAAATTCGCCTCTCTCACTGGTTTAGTAGAGAACTCACTTGCACCCCACCATAAGTCGTCGTTACGTTTTGGTTCCTCCACAAGCAACACATCAGTGCTAAATGGCTTTGATGCCTGGGTCAGGAAATGAGCTAGGGGTACTGCAAACAACCAGTCATGAAGGTCGTGATAATGCTTCACAACATGCCTGCAAATTGCTTGAATGGATTCGCCAAGGTTCCTTAAAGAAAAATTTTAAGATAGACTTTTAAGATACGATCCATTTTGAGCTCAATTTGGAGTTGAAATGGCAGAGATATAGTATAACACTCTGTAGGGGTTTCTGCTGATGTTGTTGCTACTACTGTCAATTTTGGACTCTCTCTCATACATACAAAGGATATTCAGCCTGAACAGGCGTTTTCTTTTTGTTTTCGTTTTTCTTTTATGGTTTCGCGAAGTAAGAGTTACAGCCGCGCGACAGCTGAACCGAGATCGAAACAAAACGATGGGGGAGGGGGCGAGGGGAGAAGGCCCCCATCGTTTCTTTTTCGTCCACTGTTCAGCTTTCGTGCGGGTGAATCTCTTACCTTACGAGCCGCAAAAGAAAAAAACACACCTAAAAAACCGCCAACTACGCAGGCTACGCTGAAACCGATCCAACTTACCGCCACTGAGTGCTGGGAAAGTAACTTAAAAGACCGTCCATTGCGCTACAAGTCTTTTCCTTTGGGTCTCGCCAAACTATTAAAGACGAAAAAAGCTTGGCATAACCATCCTCATCGAGGCGCACTTTGTGAGAAACAAGAACATGAGCAATTGCCACTGATGACACAAGGCGAAGAATCTTTTGGGTACTGTTTGAGGCAACTGACAGACGAAGAGCATTCTTCTCAATTTTTGGCTTTAAAAACTCTCTTAGAACCTAAAAATAATAAGAAAAAACGCATGAAAGAAAAAAAAAATGGGCCTGTCCGGTTCTTCAAAAGGCCCCAAAGGTTTGTTATAAATTATTACTGTGACATGAGAGCTATAACAGGCTACCAAACGTAACAACGTACGTAAAGAAAATAACTATAATTCAAAGGGCCCTCTATAGTGTAGATCAAGAAATCAGTATAGACACAATTTAAAACATTGCACCTGTTCTCGATTAACCAGTCATTGACGATTTGATTCGTGTGCGTAAAAATCCAGCGCGCTTACCCGCTGCATCTTACACTTGACAAAAACAATCACGGAGTTTCTTTATCACTTTCTACGGTAATTGTTGATCTTTGAGTTCTAATACTTAAACAGACTGAAACTACTTGCTCAAAAAAATGAGCTCGAATTCAACCATTTTAAACACCCGTTAACACTGATGATTTTTTTCTAATTCGTTTAATTCCTGTGTTCTTGAAAAAAGACATTTCACCTGAGAAGCAAAATATCTTAAACGAACAATTTGGATGACGACATACCTTAGTGAAATCATATGATAATGGAACACTCTTTGTGTGGCGACCATCTTCCTCAACCAATGTTTGTGTCATACAGAAAGCTAAATCCTTGACTGTCTCTATAGCCTCCCAAGCAGACATGTTTCCGCTTGCAGCACTTGCTGTGAATCCTTCCCAAAGAGGCAGCATTGCCCAAGTAGCAATGTTCCTTCCTTCAGTAGCATCCATACTCTTCAGAAATGATGGCATTTTGTTGCGAATAGATTGGAACCAGTTGGGTGGACTAAAAATTGTGTCATCAAATTGGTGCCAAATAGCTAAAAAAGACCATGAAATAATATTAGCCTGGAAAGAAAATGCTTAAAAAATGTCGCACAAAAAAAGTTCGGGACCTTCTTAACTTGTTTTGGACATTTCATCCCATTATCTTCGTCAAAATCCAGGCATGTGTAACCTCTGAAATAAATCGTAAGTCACTAAACAAACACGAACTGATTTATTGTTACGAAGTATTCGATCAAAACTGCGCTGTGTGTGTTTGATTTCGACTATTCCCCACGGGGAAGAAGAAGGGAAAGAAAAATAGAGCCACGCAGGTGAAAGTTCTACAGACATTATATTGTCTTGTATTGGTTGGTAATCTGAGTCAATGGCTATGAAGAATTTGCAAATAAGTATGTCAAAAAGAGCCAAAATAACAAACATAATTGATTGACGTAGTTACAAAAAATAAATAGTAAATAAATAAATAAACACCTTCTGGTACGCATCTGTCTTTTGGTATTTGCAGACATCTGTTCTTGAAAACTCCCCAGTTTACTAAGTGGTCCCACAAATACTTCTCCTTTTCTTTGGAGTCCTTCCTTTTTTCTTTGAAGACAATGTACTTGTAGGGGACGTTACGGGACACATATGAACAGGGTACTAAGAGACTTGCTTCAACCAGGAGAAAATCGTTTTCTAACGATCTAGATCCAAAAACGAACAGTATCATCAGATTCAGGCGTCTCAATTAAAAGATACCGCGTGCATTTATACAACTAGAATAATTCTACCACCATCACCGACACCACTACCACCACTAGCAACACAAATACCACCCCTGCCACCACCACTGCAACTCTTTCTGCTGATGCTAAAACGAATATATTTCAAGCATTATGCTCCCTGAAGCAGAACGAATATATTATTTTTATTAATTATGGAACTGCAAAAGACGGTCAATCGAAAGGATGTTCCAGATTATTATTCTTTCAAAGCATTTCGCCGTTTCTGATTGGCTCCAATCACCCGGCTTATTCTTCAAAACCAACTGGCTTCTTGGATGGTTTCAGTTAATTCAAATTTTTGACGCCCTACCAACTCAATGGCGAATATCCTCGACATCTTGCGGACCCAAAAGTGGCAAAACAGTCATTTTGCATAATCAAATTAAACTCTATCTTAAAACCCAGGCCGTACAGATCGAGAACGTCTTTTCCAAGAATGTTTATTCTGAAATTAGAGCAAGATATGAGACTAGACCTACTGCACAAGAGAGATTCGAAAAACAGTTTCCTTGATATATGCCTTGATTGGCACGATATCTATAAAATGCCTTTTAATGTTCTTATAGACACCAAATCCAGAGAATTCCAGTAAGGAATTTTAAACGGATACTTGACAACAAACTCTTTTCTATATAAAATTGGTCTAGCGAATTCACCATTATGTACATTTTGTAAACAAGAGAGCGAATCCCTTGAGCATTTATTCATTACATCTTCCTTTACTTGGAGTAATCAACTAAACATAATCTTAAGGGACCTTTCAGAGAGCGATATACGTTTTGGATTTTGGCAAAGGAAAGAAGGCTACTTGTTTATTAATCGCATGTTAGCCTTCGCTAAGCAACATATTAATGAATGTCGTAATAAAGGTACTTCTCCTTCCTTTAATTTTTTTTTTTTTTTGAATAAAGTCAGTTATGTTCACCAGTTAGAAAAGAAACTTAAGAATTCAAATAACAAAGTTGCCGATCAGGAAAGTAAGCGGGAAAAGTTCCAGTTATTCTGCTGTGGTAATGAGAATTAAAATACAAAATATCATATATCCTATTTTATAGTAGTAATTGTACCTAAACATTCTTTGTATCAGCCATTATTACATGTAGGAAGTGTATTTTGTGTATTTAGAGTAGTTCTTTATATTGGTAGAGATGTAGTAGTGTACATGTTATATTATTAATAAAAAAAATAAAAAATAATAAAAAACTGGCGCTTACCATATTTGGACAATGCGAGCAATAATACATATACAACACAATATACAATATACCACTAGAACAATATACCATCGATCAACCTCTTTTTCAGGCGCGGCAGCCTCGCTGTTTATTCTCGAGTGAACTACAAAAGAAAATGGCTTTCACGGCTATCCGAGGACGAAATACCTGAATTTCTGACTTAAAACAGAACGGAAGAAATGGGCTGAAATGGATAACATCCTTCTCGATCTGCAAACTTTTGCAAGACCCAGGCGTAACAAAGTCACTGCAATGATTCAATTTTTTAATAATTAGCAATTATTGAATGAGACTGAGTAGGATGCGAAGAGTCATGCAGGACGGTTTTGTACTCTTTTTTCAGAAAAAGGTCAATCAAAGGCACGCTTAGAAACTTACCGCACTGGGAACACCTCCACGACATCTTCATTGAAACTACCAAATCTAAATCCACCAAACCTCATGAAGATTCTGTCACCAAGACTTGGCTCAAACTTGAAATGAGGCGAAAGTACGGCATGGAAAATAACAGTCATTTTCTTCTCCTTTATTTCCTCAAAGTACTCTGATTTCCTTTTATTCACCTCTGAATGGTTCTTCCGGCCACCTCCAGAACTGTTTTTTCCGCTGTTATTTTTCTCGTTATCAACTGCTGTAGGCTGGTTCTTAGTAGACTTACCACTCTTTCCTTTCTCTGGCCCTTGCTTATTTGTTCCATTTTCTTTCAGTTTTTTCCTGTAAAGGGTGTAAAACTGTTACTTATCAATGGCATACTCTCATTTCCGTTTCCTTTTAAACCTTGATTATAAATACCCTTTACATCTTCTTTGATCAGGTAGGACATTTACGTAAAAGAGGAAAGTCCTCGGCCCAAAAGGTATACCAGTGGAACACCACAGTTTACACAATACAATTTCTGAATCATTCTGGTCCGCATCTATTGATCGACAACAGCTTCTTGTCATTGAAGTAACCTCTCAGCCATTCAAGAGCAAGTTGAGTGTGTTTGTTTCTCTATGTTGTATTTAACTTAAATCGAGTATAAATGAAACAACAAATTACTATTTTTAATTTCGATTTTAAAAACGATATATATGGGTTGGTCTGGCCGGTCATTTACGTGACAAAGGTAACATACAATATTATTTATTCAAAATATGACCCCAATTCTGATTGGCTAAAAGCACACGCATAATTCACCATAACCAGTTACTGATGACCAAATTTGGAAGAATTTTGTGTTTTACGAGGAAATGACGTCAAAAATGCACCCGCTACAGGTTAAGGCACCGTTACCGAGACGACCTGTGGACGAGGTTGAGTTGTTTTGGTTATGAAAAAGAAAAATGGCGGACATTTCACTCGTTTCGAGAGCAAGAACTACAGCTGGAACTAGGCGAAATAATAGCTAAAAACATGGCAAAAACAGCAAGAAGACAACTCGGAGGGCGAAATCTGCTATTTGGAGAATATTTGCGGAGCTGGACAGACCTAAACGTACACTATCGAAGATGAACTTAACATCGATGCAGGTAAGCATGTTTTTAAACTGGGAATTATTTTGAATGAATAATTTAGCAATAAATGAATTCGGCTTTCGCAGGATAGGCGATGACGGTGTTATCCACCGAGGCCGAAGGCCAAGGTGGATAACACCGTCCTCGATCTGCCTAATTTTTCATATCCTACGAAAGCCGAATTCATTAATCGCTAAATAAATAGCATATTAACCAATAATGAAAGGCTGTTATTGGCAACAAAGACATAACTCACAGCGCTGCTTCCTTCCTTTTATCCTCTTCCCTTCTTTTCTTCCTCTCTTGCTCCTTTTTCCTATTTTTCTGGGCAGAGCTCGAGGATCGTCTTTTAGCCTTTTTTTTGGATGGTTCTGCCTTATCTTTGTTAGGATTTGAATCACCTTCCTAAAAGCATAACAATCAAAACTCCTTTTCAAGCTCCGTTTTCGATTGAAGTCATTAGCCTACGAGCAAGCCCTTGACTTGGGGGTATTGAGGACGTGGAAGGGTCAGCCCCTCCACTTTGGTGACGGACAGCACTGAAGTAGCGAAAAAACCGCATTTTTCACCTTGTTCCCCTTTTTTGGACAGGTTTTTGGCTAATTAGCTCGCAAATGGCTAAAAATAAGTTTTTTTGCAATGGAGTGATATTTTTGGATGTAATTAAGCAGCCCTTTTGTTTTTTTGCGCATGCGCATAAGCTAATACTTTTTAGGAAAGAGATAAATTTAAAGAGTAGTAGGAATAGCAAAATTGGCACTGAATTTTTCCCCAAAAAGTTTGTTTTGTTTTTTTGTTTGTAACTCTATCAGGATTGGTCAGAATTTCCAAAACGAAGTATGGGTGGAAAGATCTCTTTTTGGTGACGTTATTGCTTACCAACTTAGTAGCTTAAACTGAAAGCTAAATAGGTCCAGGAGGGAAAACAGGCATCGTTCCATATGGGGCGAAAACGACCAAAGTGGTCGTCAAAAGGTTAAGAGAGGGACAGGAAGCATCAACATAGCGCCTGGTTATTAACACCTAATCTATAATATATAAGTTACATAATTATGTTCACAACAAAAGTATAACGTTATGATATTAAAAAAAAAACATTAGCATTTTAACAGCGTTATATCACCTCTGAGTCTGATTCAGTTTCATCACCGCTTTCAGTGCCATCTTCATCTTTTTTGAGATCATCATCTCCTTCCGTCTCTTCAGATGCACCACCCGTTTCAGTGCCCTGTGTCTGGCTGCTATCATTCTTTTCATCCTTCTTACCTAGCTTAGGGTCTCCACCAGTAGTAGCATGAACTACTTCAGAAGAGGCAGTAGCTTTTAACGGTGTCTCTGATTCGCAAAGGCTTTCCATTTGCGGTCCTGAGGACTCTTGGAACGCACCGTCAACAATTTGGGTCACCTGCTGTTGTGCATCCTCTGGGATGGTTCCTGGATGTTGAGGAGATAAGGCCAAAATAGCTATAACTACTATGACTGGAAGCCCAGTCTCGAAATATGAGCATTGGCATTGTTGGGTAACACTTGAGATATAAGGAAATGCCTTTTTTGGTGAAAAAAACCTATCGGTTCTGTTACGTACGAAAATGAAAGGATTTCAATAAAAAACGGCTTAGCTCACTTAAAATGTGCGTTATGTCTCGCGACCTATGTTTTCGGTGAGCCAACTTATGGCCATTAATGGGTTTTAGTGTAACCTCTAAAACCCATAGGGTGTGTGTCCCATGACTTAAGGCGGAAATTGCAGCAGAAAGGAGACACTTTAACCCAAGATGTTCCAATTAAAACTGCAGCATCAAATGAAGCTGCGCAAGCTAAGCTGGCCAGTATGGAGAGTAAGAACTTAAATGCAAGTCAGATCCGTGATTCAAGCAAAAACTGCAATCATCATCATAAAGGAAAGAAGACATCGGGTGAGTAAAAAGTGTTATGGATGTGGCCAAACAGGGCTGTCATTTTGGATGAGATGCCCTGCGATAGGAAAAAACCTGCACAACAAGTGGTGGTGCTAATCATTTTGCTTTGCAGTAGTACAGAAGTGGGACATACAAACCTAGAACTGATAAGAAGCTAAAAGAGGAGAGGAAGGTGAGATATATGTGGGAAGGAGAGGATGAAAAGAAAGATGAGAACACGTTTACTGTGAAATGAGTGTCACAGTCTGGAAAAGTAGGGGCGATTCTAGCTGTATGTGTTGTCATGATCTAGAACTCCATATTACTACATTCATCACTTATTGTGGATGGTTTCGATACAAACCCCTTTATAAATGTTTCGAACAAGGTTAGCCCCGGCAGAAGAGCATCAGCATGTTATTCAGCAAGCACTTAGTCAAGTGACTGCGAGGAATGTGAAGCTCTGAGGTCAAAATTGTGCATGGGAAAACCGCCAAAGAGCATGAGAGACTGCACTGAGCAAGTTTAAGAAAAAATATAAAAATAATCTCTCATGAGATGCGGAAAAGAGCAAGTTTCACCTGACCAAGCTACAGCTTCACTCAGCTAACAAACAAAGGCACTGGAACAACTGAAGAGAAATTGAAAGCCGCTGTTGAGATCTGAGAAAACCACGCAGACAGAATTTAGGGTCTTCCTGCATGGGACTATATAGTTAACTACATTGCAACGTTTATCCCTGACTTTGCCACAGTAACAGGGCTTTTGCAGAGACTGACAAAGAAAGGTGTTCAGATGTAGAGAAGATCATTTAGTGAGCTGTCAAGAGCAGATGAGTAAGTACGGAAACACTGGGCCATTTTGACTAAGATGCCAGGAGACTGATAATAGTGGACGCAATTAAGCTGAGTTGGTCTTGGTGCAGCACTTAATTTGTTCAAGAACAAGAAAAAATGAGAGCAGGATTCAATAAACATCCCGTCCATTAGTCCGGGACAGGTAGATTTTCTTGCTGCATGGACAAGTAACTTTCAAAGCTCACTTAATACCCAGTGGTCCCCAGGGTCCAGGCGTGTCATCTTCTAACAAAATTATTAACTAAGAGATCGAAGCTGAGGAAAGGAAAAGCTTGAATTTAATTTTATCGACCCCGAAAAGTTACCAGCTATACAAGCAAGAGCTATACAGGTTCAAAGTAATATTGTACTTGCCAGGCGAGCAGAACATTGCATGTATCGCATATCATGCTTACTGCAAGCAGAAAGCCAAGAATGTAATTTGGCAGCACACAATGTGTCAGATGAATTTGTCAGAATTGTATCAGTCACCTCTACTGCACGCACAATGACAATGCACGAGAATTGAGGAAGAGTTAACAGAAGAGGAAGAATTCATTAAGTTGTTATTGTTTAAAGAGTGGAACCTAGGAGGCCAGGACTGTCAGCTGAAGTAGTCCACACTGTAAATGACAGCCAAATCTTTTAAAAGTTGCAAAATTATGGTAAATGCAAAATTTAAGCAGTGATACAATTTTTTTAAAAAACAACTTAGCTTGAAGTTAACTACTCACTTATAAATATACCAGAGATCCAATTTCAATTCATCCTACCTGTAGCCTGGTCACTCCTTCCACCTTCTGGGGTATGCTCTGAGCCAATGCTGTCACAGGTAGGAGCTAGCTCAACTGGTTCTTTATGCTCAGTTATTGCAGCATCTGCATGACTTTCCACATGCTGTTCTTCTGCCTTCTTTGCTAGAGTAAGATTCTGTAGTGCATTTGCTGCTGTATCTGCAACCTCAGTTGTGACAGATTTATTGTCCTCAGTACAAATGGACAACCGTTTGGCTGGTTTCTCCTCTGAGACTTCATTTTTTCTTTTTCTTTGCCCTTCTCCTTCATCTGTTGAACAGCATTGGACAAAGAAAGATGATTTTCATCTGGCTTTCTTATTATATGGTCTGCATTCAGCAAGTACGTTAGCAGGAAGAAAATGAAAGGTACTGCTTGCCATTTTTATGCAGTTAGATATGTTCTCATAACTTTATAACTTATAACTTTATAACTTTGTAACTTAAAGTGTGTTTTACTTTTTCCTTTAAAAAATTCTCCTCCACAGAGTTTTGAATGTAACCTATAGCGGCATATAGCTAAAACAGCCACCAAAGAGTTACAAAAATTGTAAGATATTAGGGCCATTTATACGAGGAAAAATTAGACGCGTCTCACATAAGACGTGTCTTAAATAAGATGCAAACTATACCATTTATACGAGCATGTCTTATCTAATAAGACGCGTCTTAGCTAAGCCGCGTCTTATTTTAGACGAAATGTGCCGTTTATACGGAAAGTTCGCGTCTTATTTTTCCTCTTATAAATGGCCCTATTGAATAGTGATCTGCTGCAAACCTAAGGAAAGTTAAAATACCTATAAACTCGATCCATAGTCCAGCGCACATTGTTGTCATGAATATTTTCATACTTGATTGCAGTTTTGCAATTTCAAGACCAAAGGACAAAATTATACAAAATATATGCAAGAAAAACAAAGAGGAATGATACCATTTTTTCATTTGTTGAATTATTTCTTCTGCTCTCTGAAATATTTACTTTGTGAAAAATTATATATATTACACTGTTATTATGCATTGACCACCACGAAGGGTTACCACTTTGCAGGTTGTGAGAACATCTCTTCTCCGTCCCAGACCATTGTCTCTTCCCCCCTCCCCCCACCTGCTCGAATCTTGTTGGAAAAGAATTGTTGTCAGCAAGAAGGAATCAATGGCATTGGGAAGCAGTCACTGCTGCGGAGAAGTTGAATGCTGACAATGTGGGGACTCTGAGGCACTGCAGAGCAGTAGTTGATGATCGAGCCAACCAAAACCGAGTAAATCCAGCAATGATGTGATCTGAGTAGTTTTTGAAGGCAGATTTCAAGAAAGGAGGATTCAACTTCAATGGAACAGGAATACAAGCACCAAAGGCATATTTCAGGAATGGTGATTTCGAGCAGAAAGTAAGATGAATGACGGCCGCATGCGAGTGGATTAAAGAGAATGAAAGTTCAACGGGCTGGTGGAGAGGTCAAAACGTGCAGAGTGAGGAGCGAGAATTGGCTGAAATATTGGATCCATCTGAAGCAGTTGGTGGCCAAGTGAATGAGGGAGGAGGTGGGTGGGTTGAGAATGCAGCAATGGTGTGATCTGGAAGTTTGCTTTACGTGCAAATGTATTCCACTCCCTATTGATGGGAAGAGTCACTTGCACAAGTTAAGCCGGTGCGGTTCCAGTGATGCCACAATAATTCCACTATACTGCCAGTTGCTAATGCTTGCAGTGGAGGTGGTTTAATTGTTACTTGCAGTGGACAGATTCATGCATGGGAGTGTCTGGATTTGTATTTTTGATTGGTTTATACAAAACATTAAACACATCTTTATTTTCCAGGTTTCAGTATTTGAATATTTCTGTTACGTAAACATGACCAAGGCAAGCACATGGTGAACACAACAACACTGTTTAATTTCCTGGATGTGGCGTTAGTACAAACAAGGTGATTACATAACCTTTTCCTTCTAAAGAAATTTATAAATCGATGAAACGTAAAATAAGAAAGATTAATAAAACAAATCAAATGTTCTCTTAATCACTTAGGAGGTAAGGAAGAAACTTGTACCGAAAAGGTACTGCAACAAAGTCTTCAGTCCTGTTAAACTCCTCTCCCTGAAGGGAGGACAATTCATCCAGATTTGGTCCAAGTCACATTGCTGTATTGCTGGTGGTGTCTCAGCTGTGCTCAGCATGGATGTTGTAGGGACCTGTTTTTAAGTAATGGATGATTGCCGAGGTCATGATCTCTATGACTGTTCTTAAGTGGACCTGTGGACTGAGCAGGGTCAGGTTGTCAAGAAGGCAGGTTCCTTGGGCCAGTCTCCCTTAAACTGGTGGACTTTCTGGTTTAGACTGAATTGTACCATGCAGGTGGATGCAGTTTCTGCAATATTGCGTCCATTGACTTCAACCAGGTTACTGTGATGCTGGCTATATTCTCTAGAACAACTCTAGGCTTTTTGTTGCTGCAGGCCAGGATGCTGAGGATGTGCTTTAACTCATACTGGGTGTCCAATTACTAGACTACACGGTTGCTGTTTGGCACTTTGGTCATGGCATTGCTTGGCTGTTTGTCTCTTGTGCATGACTGTTACAGTGGACTGAACTTAAGGTTTGTACAGAGATTCCTCGCACTTTAAAAATGATCTTGTTTTGTCTCGCTTGCATAAGCAGCGAGACTCATAATCTGCAATGCAGTTTTGACCGCAGGGGGGTACTCCCTTATATAGGCTACATAGGTATGTGTGGCGCCAAAGGGTATGGTTTTTTAGCCGTTTTGGTCTGAAATAGGGTATCAATTTTGACAATTTTGTTCTGAAATAGGGTATTGGTTTGTGCACTCTTGTCTTGAATTGGGTATGTTTTTTAGTAGAAGCTACTTCTTCATCATTTGGTGATAAGACCATTTCTCTTTAAATGTTTACTGTTTGTGAGGAAAACATTATCTGAAAGTTACATTTTAGAAATCTAAACTGGGCTTTGTGTAGTTGCCCTTTTAGTTACTAATTTTTTTAATTTTTGGTGACGTTCACTGGTCCTTACTGCCATATAATTTGCAGTTAGCATTACTTTTATTCTAATTTCCTCCTTCTACTAGGAATAGTACAGTAGAAAGATGACCATTGAAGAAATTCAAAACTAAATAAGGTAATATTGACATCTTTTCAATAAAAGTAAGCATGAGTAATGATTTAAAAAACTAATGTGAGTCGCCTGGGGCCTCAGATGACTTTAATGGGACTTATGCCACATGTTTTTTGGGTAAATTGTAAACTGCTGGTATTTGGATTTAAAATATGCATTATATTATAGTGCGGCTTGTGGTCTGTACATCATGATGTGAACTATGGACTCTAGACCATGGAATGTGCACTGAACTGAGAAACAATGAATTCACATTGCAAAATTTAAACTTAGGATTGTACTGACAATGACTGCTCAACTACAGACTGTTGTGAATAGCTCAACTGATACAAAATTACAGTTGGCAAGTGAGTATAGGGTTATGTCTAATTGTCTGGAATAACCCGACATATGAAAACAAGCCTTTTATTAATGTAACCACTTTAACTAATTCCACAAGCTTTTGGCAAATTACTCTTATAATTTAAGACGTCGTTTTTTTTATTTTCCAAAATAGAATTTGGAAAACTGTTCATGAGAACAGAGCCTCGCAAGTTCACGCGTAAAAAAATAGCATGAAAAAGAACCCTGTTCATGAGAACGGTTTGCAAATATAAGTTTTACGCATTTCCCAAGTATATATAACGCCATCCCCTTTTTTTCTTTCGTTTAGCATGAGATGCGTTTCCTGATATTGGGTCAGTCAGTCGGATTTATGAAAAAAATTTGTAAAAAAATTATAAGAAGTCTTGGAATAGCAGGCCCTGGTACCCCAGGACGACGTTAAAAGTTAACGTTCACATATTTGTAGTAACAAAATGCACACTATACTGTAAAAAATTATGCTCCTGTTTTTGTTCCTGTTTTTCTCTATGCGGTTACTATGCTCATTTTTCAGATTAAAAATTTATTTCAAGTGAAAAGTGGTTGAACTACGTTGTTACTTTTTTTTTTTTTGATTAAATGCCAAAAATTTGGGTCAGTCAGACAACGCTAAACAGAGAAAAACAAGAGGATGGTCTAAACAGTAAAGAAGGAAATCCATGGAATCGGGATTTGAATTTCTTACTGAAATGTACCTGGAGACCGGATTTCGTGAGACTGAAATCCAGTTTCTCCTTTTACTGTAATTCGAAATCCGGATTTTTCAAAATCCAATCCAGATTTTCCAATCGAACTCACCCTTGGAATTTAATTCCTTGAGATTAAAACTCGACGGACTAAGATAACAAGACACAAAGCTTTATCCTGGCCTATTATTCTCTACAAATGATGGTAAAAGTGCAAAATAACGTAACTTTATAACTCGATTTTCAAGTGGTTGAATATCAAAAAGAGACATTGACGAAAACAAAAAGCGCAGAAACAACAGGAACGGACAAACCAAAAGTGCACTCAAAGACTTAGTTTATATAGCCTGAAAGCTTCTATTAAACAGCAAACTGCAGGACTCGCCGTGAGCAAATTTTTGCTTGTTAAACCTTTTTACTAAATCCATAAGATTTTCGCTCTGGGACAGTTTACTTACCAGCTGAAGAACCTGCTTTGTCATTCACCACATGTGAGTCTAGATCAGCTTCTTGCTTGTCTCGAGAGGCGGGAGGTGATGCTGTGTCATCAGGGCGAAAAATTACACCGCAATTTGAACACTTCAATAATAGCTCCTGCTCTTGTTCAAGGAGACCATCTTTACAGAAGGGACATTTCATTTTATGCCTTTCCTTTAAAAAATTCTCCTCCACAGAGTTTTGAATGTAACCTATAGCTGCATATAGCTAAAACAGCCACTAAAGAGTTACAAAAATTGTAAGATATTGAATAGTGTTCTGCTGCAAACCTAAGGAAAGTTAAAATACCTATAAACTCGATCGATAGTCCAGCGCACATTGTTGTCATTAAGATTTCCATACTCGATTGCAGTTTTGCAATTTCAAGACCAAAGGACAAAATTATACAAAATATATGCAAGAAAAACAAAGACACATGATACCATTTTTTCATTTGTTGAATTATTTCTTCTGCTCTCTGAAATATTCACTTTGTGAAAAATTATATATATTACACTGTTATTATGCATTGACCACCACGAAGGGTTACCACTTTGCAGGTTGTGAGAACATCCCTTCTCCGTCCCAGACCATTGTCTCTTGCCCCCTCCCCCACCTGCCCAAATCTTGTTGGAAAAGGGTTGTTGTCAGCAAGAAGGAATCAATGGCATTGGGAACAATCACTGCTGAGTAGAAGTTGAATGCTGACAATGTGGGGACTGTAAGGCATTGCAGAGCAGTAGTTGATGATCGAGCCAACCAAAGCCAAGTAAATCCAGCAATGATGTGATCTGAGTAGTTTTTGAAGGCAGATTTCAAGAAAGGAGGATTCAACTTCAATGGAACAGGAATACAAGCGCCAAAGGCATATTTCAGGAATGGTGATTTCCAGCAGAAAGTATGATGAATGACGGCCGCATGCGAGTGGATTAAAGAGAATGAAAGTTCAACGGGCCGGTGGAGAGGTCAAAACGTGCAGAGTGAGGAGCAGAGAATTGGCTGAAATATTGGATCCATCTGAAGCAGTTGGTGGCCAAGTGAATGAGGGAGGAGGTGGGTGGGTTGAGAATGCAGCAATGGTGTGATCTGGAAGTTTGCTTTACGTGCAAATGTATTCCACTCCCTATTGATGGGAAGAGTCACTTGCACAAGTTAAGCCGGTGCAGTTCCAATGATGCCACAATAATTCCACTATACTGCCAGTTACTAATGCTTGCAGTGGAGGTGGTTTAATTGTTACTTGCAGTGGACAGATTCATGCGTGGGAGTGTCTGCTTTTGTATTTTTGATTGGTTTTTACAAAACATTAAACACATCTTTATTTTCCAGGTTTCAGTATTTGAATATTTCTGTTACGTAAACATGACCAAGGCAAGCACATGGTGAACACAACAACACTGTTTAATTTCCTGGATGTGGCGTTAGTACAAACAAGGTGATTACATAACCTTTTCCTTCCAAAGAAATTTATAAATTGATGAAACGTAAAATAAGAAAAATTAATAAAACAAATCAAATGTTCTCTTAATCACTTAGGAGGTAAGGAAGAAACTTGTACCGAAAAGGTACTGCAACAAAGTCTTCAGTCCTGTTAAAATCCTCTCCCTGAACAAAATCTTTTAGCAGCATATATAGTATTAGGCTAGACAATTCATCCAGATTTGGTCCAAGTCACATTGCTGTGTTGCTGGCGGTGTCTCAGCTGTGCTCAGCATGGATGTTGTAGGGTCCTGTTTTTGAGTAATGGACAATTGCCGAGGTCATGATCTCTATGACTGTTCTTAAGTGGACCTGTGGACTGAGCAGGGTCAGGTTGTCAAGAATGTAGGTTCCTTGGGCCAGTCTCCCTTAAACTGGTGGACTTTCTGGTTTAGACTGAATTGTACCATGCAGGTGGTAGTTTCTGCAATATTACGTCCATTGACTTCAACCAGGTTACTGTCATGCCGGCTATATTCTCTAGAACAACTCTACGCTTTTTGTTGCTGCAGGCCAGGATGCTGAGGATGTGCTTTAACACATACTGGGTGTCCAATTACTAGACTACACGGTTGCTGTTTGGCACTTTGGTCATGGCATTGCTTGGCTGTTTGTCTCTTGTGCATGACTGTTACAGTGGACTGAACTTCAGGTTTGTACAGAGATTCCTCGCACTTTAAAAATGATCTTGTTTTGTCTCGCTTGCATAAGCAGCGAGACTCATAATCTGCAATGCAGTTTTGACCGCAGGGGGGTACTCCCTTATATAGGCTACATAGGTATGTGTGGCGCCAAAGGGTATGGTTTCTTAGCCGTTTTGGTCTGAAATAGGGTATCAATTTTGACAATTTTGTTCTGAAATAGGGTATTGGTTTGTGCACTCTTGTCTTGAATTGGGTATGTTTTTTAGAAGAAGCTACTTCTTCATCATTTGGTGATAAGACCATTTCTCTTTAAATGTTTACTGTTTGAGAGGAAACCATTATCTGAAAGTTACATTTTAGAAATCTAAACTGGGCTTTGTGTAGTTGCCCTTTTAGTTACTAATTTTTTTAATTTTTGGTGACGTTCACTGGTCCTTACTGCCATATAATTTGCAGTTAGCATTACTTTTATTCTAATTTCCTCCTTCTAGTAGGAATAGTACAGTAGAAAGATGACCATTGAAGAAATTCAAAACTAAATAAGGTAATATTGACATCTTTTCAATAAAAGTAAGCATGAGTAATGATTTAAAAAACTAATGTGAGTCGCCTGGGGCCTCAGATGACTTTAATGGGACTTATGCCACATGTTTTTTGGGTAAATTGTAAACTGCTGGTATTTGGATTTAAAATATGCATTATATAGTGCGGCTTGTGGTCTGTACATCATGATGTGAACTATGGACTCTGGACCGTGGAATGTGCACTGAACTGAGAAATAATGAATTCACATTGCAAAATTTAAACTTAGGATTGTACTGACAATGACTGCTCAACTACAGACTGTTGTGAATAGCTCAACTGATACAAAATTATAGTTGGCAAGTGAGTATAGGGTTATGTCTAATTGTCTGGAATAACCCGACATATGAAAACAAGGCTTTTATTAATGTAACCACTTTAACTAATTCCACAAGCTTTTGGCAAATTACTCTTATAATTTAAGACGTCGTTTTTTAATTTTCCAAAATAGAATTTGGAAAACCTCGCAAGTTCACACGTAAAAAAATAGCATGAAAAAGAACCCTGTTCATGAGAACGGTTTGCAAATAGTTTTACGCATTTCCCAAGTATATATAACGCCATCCCCTTTTTTTCTTTCATTTAGCATCAGATGCGTTTCCTGATATTGGGTCAGTCAGTCAGATTTATGAAAAAAAAATTGTAAAAAAAATTACAAGAAGTCTTGGAATAGCAGGCCCTGGTACCCCAGGACGACGTTAAAAGTTAACGTTCACATATTTGTAATAACAAAATGCACACTATACTGTAAAAAATTATGCTCCTGTTTTTGTTCCTGTTTTTCTCTATGCGGTTACTATGCTCATTTTTCAGATTAAAAATTTATTTCAAGTGAAAAGTGGTTGAACTACGTTGTTACTTTTTTTTTTTTTGAATTAAATGCCAAAAATTTGGGTCAGTCAGACAACGCTAAAGGATGGTCTAAACAGTAAAGAAGGAAATCCATGAAATCACGATTTGAATTTCTTACTGAAATGTACCTGGAGACCGGATTTCGTGAGACTGAAATCCAGTTTCTCCTTTTACTGTAATTCGAAATCCGGATTTTTCAAAATCCAATCCAGATTTTCCAATCGAACTCACCCTTGGAATTTAATTCCTTGAGATTAAAACTCGACGGACTAAGATAACAAGACACAAAGCTTTATCCTGGCCTATTATTCTCTACAAATGATGGTAAAAGTGCAAAATAACGTAACTTTATAACTCGATTTTCAAGTGGTTGAATATCAAAAAGAGACATTGACGAAATCAAAAAGCGCAGAAACAACAGGAACGGACAAACCGAAAGTGCACTCAAAGACTTAGTTTATATAGCCTGAAAGCTTCTATTAAACAGCAAACTGCAGGACTCGCCGTGAGCAAATTTTTGCTTGTTAAACCTTTTTACTAAATCCATAAGATTTTCGCTCTGGGACAGTTTACTTACCAGCTGAAGAACCTGCTTTGTCATTCACCACATGTGAATCTAGATCAGCTTCTTGCTTGTCTCGAGAGGCGGGAGGTGATGCTGTGTCATTAGGGCGAAAAATTACACCGCAATTTGAACACTTCAATGATAGCTCCTGCTCTTGTTCAAGGAGACCATCTTTACAGAAGGGACATTTCATTTTATGCCTTTTAGGGAATTTGTTTCATTTCAACGTCGAAAGGTACACATCTCATGCAGCTCGGCTGGATTCTCAGAAAGGCGGAAGTAGGTTCCTGGAAGCAACGCCTGGATGATATCGTTCCCAGGGGAGGGTAAGTGGGGGAATTTCAGGAGACCGTAAACAACACAAGTATCCGTTTTTGTTTGAAAACGGAGATTTTTTTTCTCCGTTTTCAAACCAAAAAAAACCCTACGTCCAAACATTGCGGCTATCGATTGTTTTTGCCCGTCCACACGAAAAAGCAATAGAGAAGAGAGTGATGACGTCACAAAAATTAAAGTTATGAAATTATGAGATTGGTTGGAATACCTAGAAAGAAAAAGATGAAAAATGTTCACTTGCCAAAAATCAGCTTGTTGGTGCAAATTGGTGAGGAGATACAGTACAATCCCGATAACTCGAACTCTAAAGGGAAACGAAAAACAGTTCGAGTCAGCGACTGGTTTTGAGTTTAATACTGAAGTCAATTGAAAAATTAAATATTGATAATGATGTGAAGTATACATGAAATAATTCATTTTTGAACTGCGGTTGTAGATGAAAGTGAAGGATGATCATCGCAATAAATTTTGCAATTTAAGCAATTGGAAAGAAGAAGCCTGAAAAATTCAGGGCTTCAACGGGATTCGAACCCGTGACCTCCGCGTTACCGGTGCGTTGCTCGACCAACTGAGCTACGAAGCCACACATTGGGAGCGAGGTCAATTTATTGAGTTCATATCTCCCGTGCGGAGTGGAATGATGTGAAGTATATGAAATAATTCACTCCTCACGGGAGATATGAATTCAATAAATTGAATTTTTCAGGCTTCTTCTTTCCAATTGCTTAAACTGGAAAATTTACTGCGATGATCATCCTTCACTTTCTTAAATATTGATAGTTACTGATTTTCAGCACTTCAGTCAACAGTGCAGTGCAAATTTAACTTATTTCAGCAGAAACGGTAACATAATAAGGCATTTTTAGGATAAAACGTGATCTGTTCGTTCCACCAATTTTAAAACTCAAATTACTGTACATGTAGTGTTGACCAGTGTTAATAGTTTTAGTATTTTCACCCTTTATAACAAGAAGAGCTAATGGGGTAGCATCCGAGTGAAGTTACGAGAACCAGAATTCGAGTAATCGGGGTAAATTTCAGTGAATTTTTGATCAAGGGATAGAAAGTTTATTTCGAGTTATCGGGGAACTCGAGTTATCCGAGTTCGAATCAGTAACCGAGTAAACATGACTGGAAAGTGGGGGTCCGGTGAAATGCACGGGAAATTGGAATTAGTTCGAGTCATCTGGGTTATACAGTACAAGCAATGTTATGCTCCGATGACGCCATATAAATCCTTCTAAAATAGGCCTGGATCCCTAACGTTACGATTCAAGTCAATTTTAGAAGGAGTTGTGTCAATTTGTATTGAGTCATCATCATGGGTAACGATTAAGCCGACGGTTGAAATTAAGTTCCTTAAGGTGGCTCGACTGGAATTTTTTGGGGGGATACCTCCCAAGTTTGAGCATTAACTACGTCGCCATGAGTAAAGATATGGGAAAAATATTACCACAACTGTATTATATAAAGATGAAAATTTCTTATGATCTGGGTTTTATTGCAATCGGAGTCGCCATGGCAACGTAACGACGCCATTACGTTTTTTATTTATCTTTGTGTTTCTCTGTACCGGGATTTTTTTTAAGAAATCGCTTAAGGGAGTTTGTACCTGCCATAATTGCCTCAATTATGGCAAAGTTTGAACAAATTCTATGAGAGCGTTTTCGAGATATTTTAAAACGAAGTTTTAAGCATCATAAAAACAGTGAAATAGCATGCTATCCACGCAATTAGCTAACTTTTTGAGAAAATGATAAGCTTTGGAAACGCGGCTTCATCTCATAGTGGTTTGATTCCATTGAAAACTGCGTACAAGAAAAGAGGGGAATTGCTCTGGGCGATCGCGAGAAAGAAGAATTTTATTAACTTGCATTCAGCTGCTTTTGTTACAGTTTTTGCACGTAATTTGGTCCATGCCTACAATTTTCGCATTTTTTAAAAAAACCCTTCCTTCCTTCCGCCCTTCTTTTGGGGTTTTCTGGTAGGAGAGGTAGTGGAATTCCGGAAGGTAGGAGTGGTCAAGAACTGTTTTAGGGCATCTTTCTATGGGTGGTCCAGTCCTTTTACAACAAAAAGAACAAATTTCTCCTACCTTTTCTTGACAGTACAACCTTAGAAACTCCCTATAGTTCTCTCCCTCTTCCTAGTGCTCATTTGTAAACTTTTTAATCTTACGGAAGTAACAGTGGTCTGGAACAGAAACTTTCCTTTCTCCGGCATTGTGATACTGAACCAAGTACGAAGTGTTGTGAAAAACAACTTACAAACAAAAGAAACTACCTTTCTAAGTGCGGATGGCTGTTCAAAAAGGGCGAGCGACCTTTCCATGCCAGGCCTAGGGTACCAGCTGAAGCCCAGAGATGGAAGAAAACTGAACATCAAGAGCACAGAGGAATGGTGGAAAAGTTGAATGTCATATTGAAAAATGTGAAAGAACACTATTCCACACTCTTTCAGTCCAATGGGCTTGCTTTAAAAGTAGGGTGAAGAATTTACAGTTTCAACATAAAACAGATCGAATGTATAGATGCTAAGTTGATCAAGGTCACGCAAGACATGGAAGTACTAGAAAATAAGAAAAGAAGTTATGATAGCATATTCAAGGGCATACACAAACAGCACTTCAACAAAAGGTGAAGGAAAAAAGAAAACCGCAAAAAGTCAAATGAAAGAAAGAGGAAGCGGACTGAAACCAACGTCCAACGAGTTTATGGAATCTGTGTTGGAAACCTGCTAGGAAATGATCTTACGCGATGCCTTGTGTACCGCTCCTAGCCTGGCCGTCCCGGAAGAGTTCATCAAACTTGAGGATTCAATCGAGAAAAAAAAATACACCGCACAGCTCTTGGAAGGGAATTATTTCTGCAATGCAGCATGAAGAAGAGTCACCACCAATCTTCAGCTGAGAAGTCAGAGACTATGTTTATACCTTCATGTCCCCTTAGAGTACACTCTGACTGAGAACATTTCTAAAACTGACCGCACAAGTGGTTACCATCCAGGGGTTGACACTTATCGAGTATAGCTTGGACGACCGCTGGCTCAGCTAATCGCAGCAACTTGGGGGTTATTTCGTCTAGCCAACCGGCCTTGTTTATAATTAGGCTCTTGACTTTCCTGGATATGGACTCGTCCGAAATTGAGATGGTAGAAATTGTTTGTTCGGTTGTGTAAGTGTGGACGAGGCGTAAAACGGCGTAAAAGCGTTTACAACGGAGGCCTAAAGGGGACATCGGTGTTTATCTCTGAGCTACAGGCGGTCACCTGCAGTTCACTAAAGCAATATTACGTATTGGTAACTGGGAACTGGATGAGCCTGTCTTCTTACTGAGGGGTTTTCAGCTTTCGAGGCAGAATTTTAAGGGTGGAAGGCTTTTATAGTAATAACAGTATCCAATTTTAAGGGTGGTTTTCAGCTTTCTTGTGTTTTAGTGCATAAGAAAAACCCCTTCCTAACACCACTCCCAAATAGGCTCCTATCCAAATAGGTGCCTCGGTTGATTTTGCTTGTCTGATCTCAGAGCTATAACGAAGTTGTGCATGCAAACTTCCTTTTTTTCGAGCTCTTTATTCGGGCAAGTGTGTCTTGCATGGGTAGGATCTTGTAGGATTTTGAGTTCCCCTTTACCTGTACACACCAACCGGTAAACTCAAATCCTGCAAACTCGCTCAAAGTACCACTTCCGTGGCAAAGGATCACAATTTATCCTAGGTAAGGTAATATAACGTTTATTGAGCATTGATCCATGCCTGGAGCTCATGCCAAGCAAGATATAGTCATTAATAACAAAACAGCAAAAAGAAAAGCGACTTGTGGTTTCCCGATATTTCGGACGGACAAGCAGTCCTTCTTCAGGATACCTTCAATACAATGTTAATCCCCCGAAGAAGAAGAAGAAGAAGAAGAAGAAGAAGAAGAAGAAGAAGAAGAAGAAGAAGAAGAAGAAGAAGAAGAAGAAGAAGAAGAAGAAGTAAGAAGAAGAAGAAAAGAAATATCGGTAAACCACAAATCGCTCTTCTCCTTGCTGATTTGTTACCTGAAAATGTCTATATTTTTGTCTCGGATAAAACAGCAGGATTTGGATCTCTTCATTTTATGTATATAAAAAGTTTCAAAGCAAGATAGCCTGAGCCTCCTCCTTGCCCGCCTCTCGCCCTCTCGCGCTCCCGAATTCTCTCGTCCTCCCTCCCCTTCCCCTTTTAACGCCTGCCGCCAAGATAAACCTTGCTCAGTTGTCTCTATCCTCTCCCCTGGGAAGGAGGCGGCTTTACACAGTTAAAAGCAAGATCGCAATTTCCTTGGCGATACTAGTGGAAGTCACGCGCGATTCAAGCAAGTTCTCCTTTTCGGGGAGTCGCGAGACGTCACGCGTGGCCTCTAATAGCCCAAATTATAAAATCGGCCTTGTTTCGTGTAGACCTAGCCTGAATTTCATCCAATTACTTCGAGTCGTTATTGACTCCCTCAGTTCCTGAGAGGATAAAACGACTCGAAGCAATCGGATGAAATTCAGGCTAGCGTAGACCCTGAGCAGTCTATTTAGGGAAGAGACGAAGGGCGTTCATGCGCGTCTCGCGCATTTCGCTCCTTCGCGAGGAGGTATTGTTTTCAAATGCTCCTGGGGAGAAATGCGTTTCTCCAAGATCTTTGAAAACAATAATTTATGCATATTTGGGCAGTAAACGGAGTGTACTAGGAGCTAGGGGGATTTCCAAAATAATCAAAATTTCACGGCTAGCGCGTGAACAAGCCCATGACAACCACCTGTCACACACCCCACCCTGCGATTTGGTTTTGTCACGTGACTGATGCGGTTCCCTAACTTTTAATGGATTTGTTTGGATTGAGAAAACTGAAAGAAGAGTGTAATATTGTGTAGTGAATGATATTTACAAAGTCGTCCAAGATCTTGAGCAGTATGGCATAGTCATCTAATGAAATTACAGACAATTTTACGGAATGGAGCATATTTCAATGGAACGGACGCCGCGAAGGACCCCGAGGAAAATATCGGAGAACGTTCGCGAACTGCACAGCGCGTTAGCTAAAGAGCTTCATAACGAAGATCGAGCGTTCTTAATTCAATCACTAAACCAATATCAAAGAGATAGAGATGTCAACAGTCTAGTTGTGGCTCTTAAGTCGGTACTCAGCACACCAAGGAAGAGAGAAGTCTATCCGTTGTTATGGCAAATTATTCCTCACAGTGACCAAGATATTTTTCACAACCTTTGGCATCGCGATGCAGAAGCTTCGCGCCAACGTAATTTAAAATCACCCGCTAGATCGCCAGGGAACCTTCGTCGACTTCCAGCCTCTTCGAGTTTGCCAGACAATCTTCATCGACATGCATCTGACTCGGGCATAGATCTTCCAAATATGACGCAGTTTCAATCCTCGAAAGAAACAAAATACCCCATTAAACGATTAACTGTTAAGCGGCCTTCAAACTCAGGGTTTGGGTTCTCAATTCGTGGAGGAGCCGAACATGGCGTTGGTTTGTATGTTTCTTCCGTGGATGAAAACTCCGTGGCTGAAAAAGAGGGTGTTTTACCGGGTGACCATGTTATTCAGGTCAATGGAACGAGATTTGACGGGTTAACGCACGAACAAGCTGTCAAGGTAACGAAAATTTTAATTTCACTGCAAATCATAAAAGCTTTGTTTGGCTTGATGCCTTACACTGTGTGTCATTTGTGAAATTTCTCTATTGTTGTAGTTTCCTGTTTTCTTGTTTCACAACTCTGTGATACCCGACGGTTCTACTGTCTAGGATTCTCTGGACAGTGAAATTTGTTCGAACGATGATTTAAATGACCCACGATTTCGAAGAACACACAAACAATTGTCTTTATTCACGTTCTGAACACAAGCTACGACCCTTTTGTTCTAAATAGCCGTAGGTGGTGTTATGTTTGCATTAAAATGAGTGGTTCGTACACTGTGTGTACTATCTGAATTTTTAAACCGGCAATTTTCATGAAATAGCGCAGATACTTCACATCTGTTACAACCTCTGAATATTGTTAAAATTTTATCGTGCAGACTAAGTGTTAGAGTTCGACTTCGATTACTCCAGGTTGTGTTTATTTTGATGTACAAGTGAAGTGAAATTAAAAAGCCATTTCCCTTTCATCTCTGCAACCATGTCATACTTTGTTAAGTATTTCATTATTTATAGTACACCAAAGTTCAGACGATGACAGCATCTGTTGTCTCGTAGCATTCATAGGGATTGTATACGTTGTGCTGTTGCTAAGATAGCTTGCGTGGTAGGCGTTTGAAAGGGAATTAGGGAAAGGGAGTTTCGTTCGCAAATTGCAAGTTTGCATGCATTGAAGGAAAATGTCAAATGCTTACGTTAAAAGTCAAAGTGTTTTCCTTTACAAACAATTGATTATGAAGAAATTACACAGATCAAGGATCATAATCCATGCAGGGCTGCAGAGGTGGAATAATTGTTCATATCATTTGAAAGCCAAATTCAGTGATTGTTTAATGATTCATTTAAAATGTTTCCAAGTTCTTAACACGCTTACCTTCTTGTAGACTTATATCAAGAGCCCTGACTACAGTTAAAAATATTTTGAATACAAGTTTAAAGATGAAAATTAAACTTCATTAACGTCCAACAAGTTGCTTAGTCCTTATGTTATGTATTCTTTTTATGGCAGATTATTCAGCACAGTAAAAAGCTCTATCTGATTGTCCAGTCAGTTGGTCGCATACCTAACAGTTTTGTTGCAGAGTCCACGTGTAAGTGGGTAAACATACAAGGTAGACGAGTGTCTCCACCCCCTGGATTTGATGACAGTGGACATAAATTAACTACGGAGAGCATACACAAGAGTGATTTAAGGCTTCTAGGGGATGATGATGAGCGCAAGGTTTGTCAAAATAGACCTTAAGATCAGATGGTGGGAACAGCAACAAGAATGTCAAAAAGGAAATAGGTTTAAATAAGCAAAACAACAACTTTGCACTTGGATCACACTTTTTTGTACATTTTTTTTTTTGCCATCACTACCTGACCATGACATAAAATTGCATGATTTCCATTTTATGGAGGACATAAACAACCAAAAAATGTAATTTCCTTTCTCCTTCTCAACTTGGATATGGTTCTTAGCAATTTACCTCCAGGAGAGTTTGCCTACATTTGACAAAGTAAATGAATGGGAATAATCCAGTGAATTTTTGTAACCTTTTGGTACTGTTGCCGTCCTCAGATTTTAAGGTCCCTAGCTAAGGGACTTGTCAGAAATTAGCAGGGGGGGAGGGGGGGTGGAAACAGAGGGAGGGTCACAACTTTTTGAGACTGCAGAAAAGGGAGGGGTCATGAAAAATGGGCCGTTAAAAGGGGGAGGGTCATGCAAATATGTGTCCGTGATCATGTAGAGGTTCACCCACGGAACAAAAAAGTAGTTCTTTATTTTGTAAAAAAAAAACCTGGGAGAAATAGGAGAGTCGAGTGATCAGCTGTCAGAATCAGAGTCGGACTCTTAATGCTGTCATCTAAAATGTATGTATATGGCATTACAAAGAACAGATTAGAATATATTTTGAGGTTTCATAATACTGTCTCGCCCTAGTGTATCGCAAGAACTAGATTTTATCATTTATAAAAGAGGGGGAGGGTCATAATATTTTAGGCCAAGGTCAAGGGGAGGGTTAGCAAATTTCACTCCCATTGCAGGGATGGGTCACCTAATTTCCGAATCCAAATTTAAAATTCCCACCCCCCCTCCCCCCCTGCTAATTTCTGACAAGTCCCTAATGTCATCCTGTGATGACAAGTGTTTTAAGAATTATCAGAACAATGTTTGACAGTTTGACCTCTGGCTTTATGGACTTTGAGTGACTCATGCAACTGTACATTTGATTTGCAGGTAAACATCTTTGTTGAAGATGGTGAAAAGTTAGGGTTGATGATCCGTGGAGGGGCAGAGTATGGTCTTGGAATCTTTATCGCTGGAGTAGATCGTGATTGTGCTGCAGAATATGCTGGACTGAAGGTCAGCTCCCACTGTAAAATTATTGTAATATTCAGTTTTATTTGTGGTTTTATAATTTAAATTAATGACTTTTAATTGTAATACTTGTGGAAATGGGAATCCCAGTTTCTAGTTCTATTGTCTTGTTTTAGTACATATTCATGAGATAACATCAGTAATAGCCGTGTTTGTTGCAGTTTGAACTATTAGTCAAACAATAATTTAGGCAAACTGAAGGGTACTTAATCTATAGAGATAATTTTTTTCACATTTTAACCTACTTAAAACTACACTCCTTCTATGTAATTTTAATGCTTCACTGCTTTGTGTTTGCTGTCAGTATTTCTTCAGTAGCTCATCAATATTTTTGCTTAGGAGAAACTTTCATCTGCAATGCTTCCCAATTTTAGGTTCCTCAGTCAAAACCCATGGACAATAAATTATTGTACAGTAACACCTGTATAACATAGTACCAATTAAGCCCTAGCTATGTTTCTACATAATAAAACTAAAAAGGAAAAAAAAGCACTTTTTGAGTATCAATGTATTCAGCATGAAAGTCCTAATTGAGGAAACTATTTTAACGACCCTGTTGTTGATAGGACTGCCATTTGAATGGCTATCCAAGCCTTATGAAGGTCTGGCCATTTTCTGGACAAAGGCAGTACCTTCATTTCACACTTTTTTTAAGGTCCTGAATATTAGTCTAGTCCTGGGAATTGAAGCCACAACATCCCACTCTGCAGTCAGATGTTCCCCCAACTCAGCTTGTCCTGCTGCAGTTATAAGTTGATGAATACTACTGGCAGGGGTATTTTGCAGAATGCCCAACCCTGAATGACCATTAAGTTAAGTGATTTACATGTAGGTTAGGTCAGTTTTCCCTGTATGATGATGTAAGTGGATCCTGATTCACTTAGTTTCCTGACCCTAATCTCTAAACTTCAGAGTCATTTGGCATTGGCAGCCATTTGGCATTTGCAAAATACCCCTTGCTGGATGAATAAGGGTACTTGTGAATATGACATACAATGATTGTTGTACAATGTACAGTTATGAAGATGTGGGTTCTGTTGTTTTTTAACAAATACTATCAGAACTCCAAACCTACTGATGCTTGATTGAGCAACAATGCATAATTTTAAACATACATTGTATGGGAAAAATAGTATTGCTGATAATGAAGTTTGTCTCAAAGGCTGGTGATCAAATCCTGGACGTCAATGGGCAAAGTTTTCTGAACATCACCCACAAACAAGCAGTTAAGGTGCTGAAGTCAACCAAGAACATGATAGTTACACTGAAAGATATCGGCAGGTTGCCATTCACGAGGGTGACTCATGATAAGACAAACTGGATAACAAGATCAGCTAAAAATGGCCAGATACAACGGTTAGTTGCATTATATTATTTAATAATACATCTGCAATATTATTATTTTTATTATTGTGTTATCTTATTTGAACAGAAAATAAAATAACAAGCTGCTGGCTTGAGTGCCCTATTGTTGCTGGTAATAAAATCTGTACCCACTTGTGTTGTTTTTTATTAAAGCTAAAAGCCACTGTTGAAAGTCTGACATAAATTCCGTAAAAAACTGTCAACGAATCAGATTTTAAAGCTTATACAGGCATTACAAGCTAAATGCTGAGCAAAAAACATAAAAACATAGGCAGAGTGGAATTGCAAGACCACACACAAAACATACATAATTCTATGATAATCTTTCTAATCTGTTCTTAAGAAGCATTTAACACCCACAATGTTTCTCTTATAAGACTAGTCACCTACCTTGTTAAAACCTCTGGTTTCCTTTTTTAATGTTTTGTACCTTGTACATTATTCTGACAGTGTTTACCGGCTATCATATTGTATTATGAAGTGGCTTGGCAACTCTCAAGGTAGCCATTTTTGTAACGAAAATGTTAAGGAAAACAATTTTTTTCAAGTCAGAAAATTTTTCTAAAAATGAAAAAAAAGTCAGGAAAAATTATAATTGTTTCATTTTTCAGTTACCACAGGGTTGTGAAGAGTATAAATAAAACATTGTAATCCAGAAAAGCCATCTATTGTCAATTGATTTTAATTTTATCTGATTATCCCATAAAAAATCCTAATACTTTGAAGAAAATAAAGAGAAGAATATATTTTGTGGTCTACGAACGAAACTGTGAAAGCTAATAAAAAATGAAAACACAAAGGCAGTCAACCTATATCATTTAGATGCGGTTATTGTAGCCAAAATGTCATAGCTGTCAATTCACAAGTGATCCAAGTGGAGGCCCACTCTCAGGGCAAGCAAATTTTGAAGCATTTAAGCTGGTTAGGTTAAAGACTTCTAAATTTGGAGAAAAAAAAACTTGCAACCTCTCTACTCTCTAGCCAGGAGTGCTAAAAGCAAGATGTACATCTCCATGTAACAAAAAAAAATTGTTTCCAAAAAGGGGGCATCCACAAGTTACCTGGTTGCCAACCTGGCGTTGAAGAATTTGTTTAGATGTCAGTGAAAAGTTAAGAAATTTGTTTCTCTTCTAATTAGTGGCTACCCTGATACTCACATTTTCTCCACTGTTTCACTCTCTGCACATGTTAGTGTTCCTGAAGGCACTCACATCACTGAAGTTGAAGTCCATGCACCCTCTGCTCGCTCAAGGCACCAAGGCCAACCTCCTCTATCTTATAGGTACACTATCTGTTAGTTTAACGTTATTTTGTTCTTTCCTTTTGTGATTGTGGCTGGCAAATTCTTGTCAGTTTGACATTGCTAATGATTATTAGATTTAGAATTTTCTATCTTTTGTTATAATATCAGGGCTCAAAATTAAAAAAAACTTGCAAACTCCCATGGCCATGTTTCCGGAATTGCAAGTCAGAGATAGTTCCTATTCTCTAGCAAGCATTTGTGAGTTAGCACCTGAACGTACTGATGGCTGGTCTTATGTGCCACTCATATGCACATCTACACTGCACCTTTTCACTGTGTCATGTTCCCCATACACACAGAGAATGACTTTCACATATTTCGAGCTGCTTTTTCAACTCTTTCTTTCGAGGAATGTCAAAAAAATCTCCTGTTTGGACTTGCTCTTTACCTCTAAGTCAATGATAGCCAGTTAATTTACTCAGTGCTGCTGGAAAAAAGTTGCTAAATTAAGTTAGAGTAATGTAAGTATTTCTTGGTTGCAACAGCTAAGTTGGGGATAAAATGCTAGAAATATTTTATCGCCTCACTTGTTATTCTTTTCGTTTTGTTTTCCTAATAAGTCGACACACAACAGCTGGCAGAATGGGATTTGAACGCGATGGAGAGGTACGTTATTTATTTATTTATTTTTAAGCTTCTAAATGCTTCAGGGATAAGTCAGTTTATTTGCAGCTTTTGTGAGTGGTATGCTTATCATAAAACGCAAATTAGTACTTTGTGTGAGCTCTAATTTTTCTTTATTGTACAATGCGGTGGTAGTGAGCTAAATATTAGCGGAACTCCGCGCGCACGCGTGCGTAGCCCCATACCTAAGAAAATGTGGTAATCTACTACAGAATTATGAATTGTGTCTACAGGATGTTATAAAATTGATTGAGGAGGTCCAAGGAAAGCTGTGCCCAAAAACTTTAGGACATTGCAGGCACACAAATCCTTAACCTTGAAAGCAGTTTTAATGTCAGCATGAGTTACATGTGTGTATAGCTGTATGTGAGAAGAATTTTGATGAATTCGACTTTTTTTGTCTACGGTATGCCTTTCTTCTTAATAACAATTTTTGTTTCTTTTTTTAGACATCCATGTTTCACCATGGCATTGCAGGATCTCAAGTTTTGTACAATGGTGGCTTCCCTACTCAAAAAAATCTCATTACTGAACAAGCTCGGCAAATCCTGAATGAAAATGAGCTGGGAACCTTAGATTACTACTTAGAAGAATATAGCCAAGGATATATAACAGTCAATGCTTTTGCACTGGCATTGTTTGATCTGCTAAACACCCCAGCCAAGGTATGTTTTGTGTTGTTGTGTTCTTGTTCTCAATGCATTCTGTAAAGAATGCATTCCCTCTCATTCATGCAACCACGCCTTTGCCGTACAAATCTATAGACGCTGTAAGAAGGGAGAATTTCGTATATCCCATGATGCATCGCTTCATACTATATTATCAGTCTTCCGAAATCACGTGATCCTATCAGTCAAACAGCGGGGTGGGCAGGAAGCTGTAAGAACGGCTCACAGGATTGGTTTAGAAAACAATAGATAGCTCTAACCCAAACAAAACTAACAATGAACACCAACTCTGAAACAATAGAGCTTCGGGCCAACAAGAACCTATCAAATTAGAAGTTCTAAAGAGGTTCTGGCCAACAGCAACGGGGACTCGACAGTTAATCAACGGTGGAAAGTAGCCTGTGTAGCTAGAGTTTCCGTGTGGTTTCGGAGCAAAGAAAGACCGAGGAACGACTAGCCTGTGTACAGCCGCAGCGGGGCGGCTGTACACAGGCTCAAGAACGACGAGGAACGGGATTTTCGGTACCCCATTTTTCGCGCGGTCTTTGATTCTCGTTCCTTGTTCTTTGCTTCGAAACCGCACAGAATTCAGCGCTTGCTACGCATGCTGCGATGGAAAGCGACGTGTTTCGCTGATAAAACCTGCTGTACCTTTGCTGTTTTGATCTGTTTTTTGGTCTAAGGGAGTGTTTTGGCCGTCCATATTAGTTAACTTGCCGTCCGATCGCAAGGTAGTTTACGCAAATGTTCTGTGATGGTGAAGCTGTCTTTGCTTCTGTACGTCTTGTTTTAAAGTGTGTTGATAAAGCTCTCCTTGGATTAACAAATATTTCCAAATGCTTGTTTTGAAAGAAATATCTATTCCAGGAGTTTCTCTTTGTTGCTTGTTTGTGATCGCGATGCTCATTGTCAGTTCAATAATTCATCGACGCAGTGAATACATCAACCGTACAGGGACTGTACACGGTCAAGAAGTTCACGCCGCGCCAGTCAAATTTTCTGCCGCACCGGGTAAAAACTTGACCTCAATTTTGGCGTTCAAATTTTTGAATGACACGTCTTAATATTCGTACGGTTGGAGTGGTTCGTTTTGAACGGAGCAGCCGAGCTAAACACATGAATTTTAAACGGTTGAAAATTCGCCCGGTGCTGTGTGAACATTAACCTGCGAGCAAGCTCTCCTGGGCGCTTTGGTGACGGGGCGGGAAAAGGAAGGAGAGCCTGCAACTACGTCTCTGGAATTTGAATATCTACATCCATGCGAAATGCTGATTGGCGGAAATGACATTAGTAATGATGTCATTACCCTTGGAACGTGTTTTTTAATGTTTGTTTATATTCACGCTCGTTTCCGCTTCGCACTGATTGGCGATCTTACAGCTTAGTCGACGGGGAGCCACAGGGAATTGGAGGTGGAATTCAAATTCCAGAGAAGAGATGCAAGCTCTCCTTCCTTTTCCCACCAGGCCGCAAGAGCGCCCCGGAGAGCTTGCTCGCAGGCTATGTGAGCATAGGCTTAGAAATCTACAGTAGGTGGTAACTATGTTCGTTGAAGGACTGGAAAAAGGTACCCTGCGAGCAGCCAGACGATACGCTACGCGTCGGGCCTGGAGAAACTACTGCTCGTAGGGTAGGAAGAGAAATACCTTTTCAACTAAACAGTCTCTGCGGATGTTCTAAAGGGACCTCAGGCGTATATGATCAAATTTAGCTTTTTGGTAACTTGGAGTTATTTCGAACTTGTTAAAAAGCTTTAACTTTCACAAGCACGGTTTAGTAAACTAAGTACAATGTAAGGCAATTGCTAATTGAGCAGTTTTTGTTTTGTAGATGTCGTTAATACAAGAAATACGAAGTTCTGTTGCGCCAAGAGACATTGATGAATTCGATGACTTGGTTCTCAAAAAGGAAGTAGAAATCATGAAGGTATGTAGAATACAAAGGTAGCAAACGAGAGAGTTATCACTTGGTGCAAGTTACTAGAGACCTTTAGATTCAAGGACTAGGACGACTACGTGTACGAGATTTGACTTAAAGTTTTTTCGGGTATTCTCAAAATATAGACTCTCAGGAAAGCGTCATTTTACCATTTTACACTAGAAAAGTTAGCACTGTTACCTTTAGTGAAGGAGATTACACCCTCTCCTGATCGCAAAATGATAAAACTTCTAACATTTGATATCTTGTTTCTGCC
>NC_133205.1:37160512-37195512 GCF_958299795.1 Porites lutea
GAAAATTGTAAATGGCCGGCTCGCAAAAAATATGGACGGCAAGAATAGACACATGTTTTGCAAAAATCTTCTTTTTTGAAATTTTTGTATCCTCAGTGTTCCTACCTTCATATTGCAGAACATTCACAATGATAAATTCTGTTCTAACTACTTATACTGGCAGTATTTTCATCACTTTATCGAAAAAGTTGACAGTTTTTAACCCCTGAAAATAGCGTACCCTGAAAGCTTCAACATGTAACTCCGGAAGTGAGGTGGTTGTTAGTTTCGGATCTTACGGTAACTGACAAGTGTAAAGTGAGATCTGAAAATATTTTTTCTGCAGGTCTTTGAAGACGATGAGAATATAGGACTACCCAGCTTTCTTACAATTAATTCAGAGTCGCTAGATCTCCCGGAGGAAGAGGTAAAGGTTTTTTCCTTCAAATTTATCCATAAGTTACTCTCAACAAAACACCTCGCTAAAGCTGTTAGTGCTGTCTTTGGAATTAGTCGGCAAAGTTAATGGATAAATGACCAGTGTCATGGTCATTCTTCCAAGGGGGAGCGAAAACTGGCCATTAGCCTTTGGAACTATGAAGATATTATCAATTGGTCGATTAATTAGTTGAATTAGTTTCATTTCAGTTCATAGTCCCTCCGTTAAAAGGTCTTTAGAAAATTTGAAAGAGGTGTAGGTCTCAAAGCAAAAGTTTAAAAGGATAGAATGAATCTTGAAGTCTCTAGGGTGAGGTGGTTTAACCACTAAGCCTTCTGTTTTCGCCAGATAAGGGAGCGGGGTAGTGGAAGGTGGTAAGGGATGTTTTGTCGCAACAAATTCGTTCAAGTCTTAACAGTGTAATATCATAGGTGACGAATTGCTCCTTAATTCGGGCGCGAAATTTCAGCGTTAATTTGAAATTTCACATGTGAAATTACTAAATTGCCATGGCAACCTGCCGTACGTCTCCGTTTCAAGATGGCGACGAAGTTTTAAAATGTCATGAATGAAGATGTCAGAGCATAAAAAGACGCTTTAGAAAACCTGAATACACGAAAGAGCACATCAAGAAGGATTCTTAGAGGTATGTTGTCGAAAAATTCTGAAAACTTAAGCCAAATTTTAGCTCTAAACGTTTGAGAGAGTGGAGTTCAAGATCGATCGATACGATCCAGGATAAACAAGTCAAAAATCCTCGATTGCTAAGGTAATTCGTCACCCATGATATTAATAGGTAATCAAATGGTATACTTGTGAAATTAGGGAACAATTTCACTTGCGTTTTGTCCAAATCCTAATAATTTCTCGAGCCTTTATTAGGATTTGGACAAAACGCGCGTGAAATTATTCCCTAATTTCACTCGTCACCATTTGATTACACATACAAATTTTATTCTCTGCATTTTAGACTACTTTGGTTTCCTCCTCCTTTGGTTCTTCCACATCTCCTTTAACCTCGTCGCTTATGAATGAACAAAATGGACATGTTTCACCGACCAGGACAGTAGGAGAAGTAACAACAAGTGTTGCAGTTGGTGGTAATTCAAGAAATGGAACTCAAGCAAATTCGGTTTCTCTCACCAGTGGGTTTGGCATCCACTCAGATAAGCCTCAAGTCGAGGGGCACAGAGAAACAAGGGGAGAAGTAAGCCCCACAGGACCACCAACCTCCCCCGAGCGCGATAAGAGCTGTCCTGTGCATTCGTATCAAAAGAAAGAAACTGAGAATTCGCAATCATCTCCTAACCCTTTCATTTTTCCGAGTACATTCCAAGGTAGCATAAAAGATACAGAAAGTTTTGAATCCGTATCAGCAGTGTTTGAAACATTTGCGGTAAAACACAACAACAGTGCGGTTAGTTCGCCGCAAGAACACTTCATAGCGCAAAACGAGGCTGATGATGACTTAAGACCTGAAGTGGCCAAATTACCAGGAAGAAAAAGAGTGGCTTCCTGGGGCGAAGTTCAAGATGAAACGACATTGGAAAATGAAAGTACATCATCAATCAGTGGAAATACGCTATTGGTCAATGGTGACAGGCATCGTGTCACGGACAATCGACGCGATAATTTAGGGACTTCAGAAACTGGGGACGGTGTTGTCCAGAACAGGAACTATCTTAGAGTAAGCAGTGATCCTCAGGGGGGTAGTCAGAGTCAACGAGGTGGCTCTGTGGCTAACAACAGAAAGAGCTGGGATGGAGTTCGACATCCTGGCGAAACTAGAGAAAACCAGAAAGTCTCGCAGCTGCATAAGCCAAAGGATAACAAAGAAAGAAGCTGTAGCGATAGTAACTTGATGGTAAGGATGATCGGTTTTGTTCGCAAGATTGTCAAATAACAAGGTTACTTCCAAATTTCATTTTGTGAATAATGAAAGCAAAACTCAATTAACGAAATGAGAGGTTTTATTTCAGTGTTAGGATGTCAGAACTACACTTGCCCTGTTAGTTCACTTTGGAAGGGATAACTGACGAGACGGATTTATCTCTTCCGAAACTTCATTTTTTGTTTGCTCGCTTTCGCAGTAGCTAATATCCTCGATGGCTTAACCGTTTTAGTAAAATCCAACTAGCGGTCTATTATCAGTGCTGCGTTCTGATTGGTTTAGCTACTACTAGGCGATATGTTATATCCCACTAGTAGCGAAAAGCGCCGGCTTTGAAAACCAAAACAATGGCGGCTGAATCGCGTTTTGCTAGCTGAAGTTGTTTTGTCTCGATATTTCTGACCAACTAGATGGATTTTACTAAAACAATTTTTCCTCTCGCCCTCATGGGCTATTGACTCAGAGCCCACTGGGGCTCGAGGAATAATTGTTAAATGTACAAGACTAAAAGCCTTAGCATCGGCGACGGCTGCGAAAGCGTCACTTTTAAAATGAATTAGCGTTTTTGAAACTCTGTCTCGTTTACCCCAATTCGCTGAAAATGGCAAATGTAGGCGAATTTCCCTGGAGCTGATTTCTCGGGAAACGCACACAAGTCAAGAAAGAGAAAAGGAAAAATCGTCGTATTTACATCCCCCTTAAGACGTGAAATGAAACGCCGTAGTCGTGCAGGGACGGCAAAGAAATGCACAAAAAAGCGTGTTGTTTTGCTTCATAAACCTATTGCTTTTTGACGGTCTCGTTGCCGTCGTCGCTGCCAAAGCTCCCTGCTCTTTACGGCCCTCATGACTCATATTGTTACAGTACATAAATGCATGACTTTTTTTGAAATCGTAGAATTTGCCTAAGGAACAGCAGAAGGAAATACAGGCAAAACACAGGGCCAGCCAGGAACTCCTCGAACTTCACCAGCAGAGTAAAACAAAGGTAAGGTAGAGTTGAGGTTTTGCTCAGGAAACCTTTTGCTGTGAAGCATACAAGTTCTTCTTTTTTTCTTTTCTATGTTGTTGTTCCTGGCAGTCGGGAAAGAAAACAACGTCGACCCTTTTGCTCTATGAAAGCGTTCTCCCAAGATTTATTTGACGAACGGCAGCAAGGGACAGAATCACTGTAAACGTAATCGTGAATTAACTTTCTTGTTTGTTTGTTTCGTTGTTTATATGTTTTTGTACTCTATCGGTTTTTGTATAATAAGACCACAATATTCAATGTTAGTTCACTGTCTTCACTCTTAACTGGTTTTACTTGTTGTTGTTTTTAATGTTTCTTGTTTTTTGTTTTTGTTGTTTGTTTTGTGTTTTTCGTTTTTCAAAGTACGTTGATCATATGTGACCCTCCACAGGAATTTGATGCTAAAGGTGAAAGCACGCGCACGACACGCTTGCACGACACGCTTAGCGTGCCGTAGATCACGGATATGCGCATATTAAATTGAAAAAACAAAGACGGACACACTTGCCTTTGTTTTGGCAAATTTAACACGCTAGACCTTTTGTTTTTTTGTAGCGTGCCATATGTCACGGTAAGTGTGCGAATTATAGCACGGTTAGCGTGCAATTTGGGTAAGACACGCTGAACACACTTGATTACTAAAACCGCTAAGATGATAAAAATGGCTTGGGTTTTCAGCGGATTTAATCGGCATTGATGACTGGTCGAAGTGAATCAAATATACCAATTGAGACTGTTTTGGAATTTGATAGTAACCGTGGCCATTTGAAAATCACGACTTAATGGTGGTCTAGCCTGGAATTAACGCGAGATCAGTGTAAACCAATTCCTCCGGCTGTCGGCTGTTGACCGGAATCGCAAAGAGGCCTGCTATCGCATACGAGGCACTGAAGTTATGTCGCCTGAAAATTATAGTTATGCCACCGGAATATTTATTAGCAGAAATGCACAGAGAAATGAAGTTGAATAAATTAGTTTAATATATTTCTTTAAGCAATGCTGAGACGAACGAAGGTAATTAAATCGAAGAAACAAAAACTGCCTAGAATTTTCTATAGGTTGAGGAAGGCTAAACATTTCTAGATGACCGTTCCATGCATGTACAATTTTCGAAGGTTATCTAATAAATTCCTTACGATTTTCTGAAGTTTAGTTTTTTTCCATTTCATTCCCCAGTTAAGCTATTTTTCGTAGAGAATTAAGGGATCCTAAAATTTTCGGAACCGAAAATACGATAAAATTCTCACTTTCCTGAAACTTTCAATTGGAAGCTAAATTTTTCGGGAAAATAATGCTGAAGCCCTTGTAATTTCGAAAAGACTGAAATTGTCCTAGGATGCTAGGATGCATTTAGGAGGAAATCGCCGTCAGGTGCCCCTGACGAACGAAGCGCTATCAATCATAATTTATGTGAAGATATCTCGTTACGCTATGCTAAGACGAATCAAGCGCTGTAAACGTGTACTATATCTCGTTCTTCACAGGACGAAAAAAAACAAGAATCTGTAAACTAAAAACACTGTAGAATGAGGGAGGATTGCGGGCGACTTTTCTTGAATTTTGGGCGACAAAGCTCATATTATCAGGTTTTGGACGACATAACTTCAAACGACATCACTTTCGAGTAGCTTGACCGTCACCCCTTTAGATCGAGCTAAAGTTCTTTCCATTTCTGGAAAGAACTTTGATTTTGCAATGCTAATATAGTTCTACCCATAAATCCAGTAGGTCACACCGTTCACTGTTTATACTTTTCAAGCGACAACGTTTTTCCAATCAGATACTATCGCTGCGATCGCTGAGGTATAACTTTTTCTTTCTTATAGTTACCAAAAAAGGGTGCCGTTCATAATCATTTGCGGTTCCTTTTTGTAGAGGAAATTTATTTAGCTTATAGATAACACGCCTTGCGTGCTTTTGCGCACACTAAAAGCTTGTTGTGCTTTTTCGCACGGAGCTTTTGTTTGAAAACTTTAACACGCTCTTTTGTTCGACTTGCTCACGGTTAATTGTCTCAAGCGTGTCCTCTGAAACAAAAGAAATTGCTAATGAGGCAAGATTGCAAGCGTGCTAAAGTGTGTTAAAATAAATTCTTTTGTTTTGAAAGCGTGTCGTGCGCGTGCTTTCACCTTTAGCATTAAAATCCTGTGGAGGGTCACATATTCTGTGTAATATTCCATTTTTATTGCCAGGTACCTAGTTCACATCAAGTTGAAAGCCAGAAAACTGACCCGGTTACCAGAGGTGGGGTCCAGTCTCCTCGAAGAGTGAACGGAGTTTCTGAATCAGCGTTTCTTGTAGAGGTCAATAAATCCTCTAGCAGCTTAGGTTTGACCTTAGAAGGTGGTTCTGATGTGGGGAGTGACGTAAGGATTAAATCGCTTAAGGTGAGACAAACGGGGAGTAGAGTGGAGGCTGCCTCGTTCCTAGGCGTCTCAAGTGTAGAAAACTGAAAACGCGACTGCACGAGCCATCAAGGAGTATCGCGCAGTGGACCATGGGAACGTTAAGCATGGACGCAAAGGACGCTGGGAAGGGTGAACGAGAAAAATGAGACGTTTTTCTCTTCACCTTTCCCATGATACCGAGCGCGGAACCAAAATCGCAGTCGCTCTCGAATCCTCTAGAACGCGCCTGGGTACGAGGCAGGAGTAGAGGTTGTATGAGGCTTTTGGCACAGTTTTTTTATGGGTAAAGTCAATGCCGTTTCTTCGTTTAAATCAAGCTAACAATGCAAATGGTTGCTTTGTCATGCAAGCTCTGTATTAGTAACAAAGGTCTTCGTGTGATTAGTAAATTAAAGTAAGGGTCGCGGTTGTTTAGGCGTAGTGGCCGCGCACCTGCCCCAAAACCCAGCACTAGTACTTCGGTTCTTATTTGTCGCTCTTATAGAAGGGTTGTTTACCATTTACATGGCCAGGGTAAATTGATCGGTTCACGGTTTGAACAAATGGTAAACAAAACTCGGGACAGTGGTAAATTTCGCTCGAGAATCGCGTAGGCCATCAATTTACAGAAAAAACGGCCGCAAAAACCTGAAACTGGTATCAGAGATGGGTTTAAAGAAATGGAACGCGAATTTCTGTTTTGGAACATCCAGACCGGGAAAACAGTAATAACTTTTCAGGCGTTCCATTGTTCCCGAAATATTCGGCTGGTACCACCCAAAAAGTCGTGAAACATTTACTTTCCAACGGGAATTTTCGGTAACGATTTGTTGCTCATTTAAGATTTGGGGCCTATTACATAAACCGTGCTGTAGCCCTGCCTAGGATGATTAAGACGTGGCGGTGAGTTCTTGCTCAGGTCTTGCGTACATGTAAACCCATTCTTAGTAGTGGAGTTGATGAACACCGTGCTTGTTTTCAGCCTATCAAAGAAATGTGGAAACCTCTCTTCGCCGGAAGAAGAGCATCAAGAACTTTACCATAATAATGGTCTGCTGTGAATGGATAGTTGTTAGTACCCTTAGTTGAATTTTCATAATCAGAGTTCGCACAGATATTTGGTTAAAAATTTCAGAATTTTTTCCAAAAAACAATAATGTCGTGTTCTAGACTCAAGGTTATCAAATAGGCGATCAATACAGACCTTAAAACACAGGCTATTTGCATGGTGCGCTGCAAACGTACGGACGAGATTGAATAAATTTTGACCAAAGCACACTTCTGAAACACTTGTTGGAGGTTTGAAAAGAACTCAAGACTTTTTACCATTTTTCAAGACTTTATCTCCATTTTTAAAAATTTGCAAGAATTCAATACTTTATACGAACCCTGAGTTAATGATGTTGACTTTCACCGTTCACTCCACCTGTTAGATTCGATTCTCGTTGATTGCAATTGTTTCTAAAATGGCTTTTTTGTGTTATAGGAGGGTAACTTCGCAGCTTGGAAGTGTGGAAGGTTAAAAGCGGGGCAAGTTCTCCTTCAAGTGGACGACACACCACTAAGAGGAATGACCAGCGGCATTGCAGTACTCACTTTAAGACATGCGTATTCTAACTCTGATTCCGATGTACTCAAGCTACTTGTACGAGACGTTTCATGACGATAATTTTTTAAAGATATATCATCATGGAATAACGTATTGGCAACAATTTTAGACACACCTTTTATGACAATAGAAACAATAATATGTAAAAAGTATGGCTTTATTGGTTTGTTGATCAAAAACGAGTTAATAAGCAGGAGTGAGTTTTTTTTTTAACCTAGAATTATCACCCTTATGCAAAAGGAATATTTCAGCTATTTTCATTTTCCGCCGACTCCTTCCTTAGATATCGAAAATTTAATTAAGAGATCTCTTTAAGGTCGTGAGTTGACTGCTCTTATAAAGAGAGTCATTTAGGAATGACCTGATGTGTGAGTTGGTGTGAACATAACATTCCTAAATAAAGACACTGCATAATGCGAGAACTAAGTTACTTTGTAACCAGTAGTTGTAACTCAACTTCGTATAGTTAAAACAAAAAATAAGATGTATTCCAACCGGTGGCGATGCTGAACTTGAGACAACGCGCACAGAGCGGGGGGTGGGGGGGGGGGGGGTGGGATCGGCGGAGGGATTTATTCAGACCTTAGGGACGTTAAAAGTTCTTAAAGCAAATCGCTGCGGCGACCCCTACTACGGCGGTCGTGGATGCGGAGGTTTGGGGAGAGTACTTCACAGCAGCCCGCCAAATTTCGACATTACGCAAGCGTCACCAAAACAGAGACTACGGGAGTTCTCGCTTGTTAATAAAACACAGAGAGGACGTTTTTACTGGAAAACCAGAAGCGTGAAATACTTTCTTGATAAAGTGAAAAGCAATCTATGATAGGTTCAAAACCTGTAATTGTAAAAAAAAATGAGAAAAGTCGATAGTAGCGACTACGCCGCTCGATAAATCTTCAGGTTGTAAGATTTGGCGCAACGGCGAAAGGTCATTTCCAAGCATGCGCTCTACGTCATTTTTGGCCTTTTTAAATTCCGGCCGCCGTAGTGGAGGTCACTTTAACGATTTGCTTAAAGTCTCTCTTGTTGTTTGGGGGCGTGCTGCCCGACACGCTGTGGAAACCTGCGTCATCTCATGACCAGATCTCACTCTGTCTTTAGGTGAAAAGTGAACGTGGGAGATCTGGTACGAGATCGAGATGGAGACCTGTTGGTCTCGGTTTCGTCTAAAATTAAGCGGGTAGCAGGGCTCTCCCCATATTTCCTACACTGATAAGACCTTTACAAAACAGTTTCCTTTTCTATCACACACAAGGTGGCTAAAGGGGATGGCTCAGGTTCGATTTCGATCCTCTTCCGTGTCAACTTCTCATTGAGGCATAAATATAATCCAAAATTAAAAAGCCCTAGAAACTCAAGTCCACTAGCAAATCTAAAAGCTACATGATACGAATTGGTCTTTTCTGCTACCAAACCTAAAAGTCCAACAATATGACAGGAATTAATGAGAGAAAAAAAATAGATTGACTGCGCTGTGTCTGATATGCGAGTCGACTGGTCCCCCTCCCAAAATTAAAGTTATGCTATATAATAGGGTTTTCTTTATGGCAAAACAAGCTGACACACACAGCGACAATAACAATCGAACAATAGCCTACGTTCGATATATTAAAATTCGAACATGACTCCGAGGCTTTAGGGTCAAAATTGCAAATTTTTGACTTGAGCACAAAGAAAACCAAACCAAATACAGAAAAATGACCAGAAAGCCTCGGAGTCATGGTTAATATATCGGACGTGGGCTATTTGCGTTCATTTTCATATCACGAGGGTTGCCCAATACACCCAAACTGAATCCGATGGACGAAAGCCATGAACAACCAGACGCACCCGAAGTCAGTTCGCGAGAGACTTAGTAAAGCAAAGTAGAATTGAGGAGGGGACGATGGTTCAAGAACGGCGTATATTATATGCGTTGCGCGCTTGTTTGGCCTCATCAATGGCTTACAGAACAGTGCATTTTCTACCTTCTCTGATGCTACTTTGCTGTTTATTTTCTAAGTCTCTCGCGAACTGATTTCCGGTGAGTCCGATCGACTCTTGCCAGGACGAACAGTCTCCATCGGATCCGATCGAGTCTGTTTGCCAGCATCTTCTACCCGCCTCTTCCTGTTAACCGCTTACCTCAGGTAACACTGATCAAAGCGCCTTGCGCCTATTTCCGGTTCCGGTCACGATATGACTCGATCCGCCTGCGGGTGAGGACAACCGACTCAAGTCGAGTGTATTGGACATGTGCGGAGCATGCGCTGATTACTTAATCGAACGGCCATACAGCTCCTAATCGTTAGCTACATGTATATGGGAAAATGAATAAAAACAGATACGTGTGGCCGAGGACGGGGCCTAAGCCCAGTTGAAAAGCAGTGAGGCATCTGCTCACAATATCTTCATAACAAGTACTGACATCTGCTCACAACATCTTCATAGCAAGTGCTGTGACAAGGCGGTAACAATGTTGACATGATGTTGTGACGATGTTCTAACTATTTAGCCAATGCTCTGACATGTTGTGAAGATGTGATAATGTTGAGCCGATTTTGCGATAATGTTGTGACGATTTTGTCACAATGTTATTACGCTGTCAGTTGAGACAATATTGTGGTGAAAAATGCTGTGACAATATTGTGGTGAACAATACTGTGGCAATATTGTGGCTGTTTAATTTGAAAGGGGCTTTACGAGGGTAAACCTGCACTCTAAAGAGAATACTATGATAATAAGGAAAACAACTATTGAGATAACTTGAATCATCTTTCAATAAACTTACCTCCAATTGGTGGTCCGCATAGAAAAGCGATGCAGTTGAAGAGTAAATAAAAACCAAGGCCTTGGGCTTTCTGCTTCGGTGTCAGCATTTGCAAGCAACACAGAATTCCCCCAATTGCCATCATTCCATCGGCAAGGCCATAAACTGATGCGTAACAGAGAAGTCGAATCAAAGTAGTTGCCAAAGGTAATAGTAGCGCAGATAGTGCACTGACGATCGCAAACACGAACAACACTTTTACTGGACTGATGACGTCACAAAGCTTGGAGCCTGGTAATCTGGCTAGAAGAGATACTAGTCCAATGCACATGTAAAGCCAAATTACCTGGTCCTCTTTAATACCAAGGTCCTCACAATATTTTGCCTTTGAAAGGATGGAAAAGCAACGTTAATAATCTTGCTGAGAATCCCTTCATCCATGAGAATATTACCTAAACAGTTTAGATAAACATTTTTATAAGATAACTAAGATAGTACGCTCGTTCTGGTTGGTTAAAAACCTATGGTTTATTGTGCCCGTAAACTCATAGAAAACTGAAACATTTTCCATTTTACCTGAAGTTAATTTATAAAAGCAATAGACCACACTTTATGTGGGTTTAGAACACTCGAAAAGCTTATAAATTACGAGCCGAATGTTCTCCCAACATTCCGCGTGGGTTGTCACGCCGGTAAACCCATAGAAAGTGTGGTCTATTGCTTAAGTAATAGCAAAGCTGGCACCACCACAAAAGGAACTCTTTTTTAGTTAGTCCGATATTTCAAGGAGCAAAAGTAGTAGTTAACAAAATCATAAGCGCTCTGACACTCTGACAGTATTGAATGAGCATAAAAAAAGGCAAAAGGGCGCCTAGAGCCATTCATATAGCGAAGGACATGACACCTCCAAACCTGAGAAATTATTAAACATAAGTAGTGAATGGTAACTAGTGTAAATTACTTAAAAGAATTCATACTTCAAAGCTTTGAATGGACAGATTTGGGATCAATTCAGGTTTCCGGAAAACTACCCACCTACCCCTCTCCTAAGTGAACATTAACACTTACTTCTCCCTTAGGGCAAAATATTGGGTTAGGGGAGGAGTAGGTGGGCAGTTTCCCAGAAACCTAAATTAATCCCAGATTTTCAAAACAATGAATACAAAGTAATTTTTCTTAACTATCTGCATCGTAAGAAGGAAAGAATAGTACAAAAACTCTAAAACTGGGATTTTCAAGTGTTTGCCTGAAAATGGAAAATGCTAGGCTGTTTGGGTGGAAAACACGATAGAGTAAAACACATAAACGTTCCAGTATAAGCTTAAAGGATGGCTGGCTTACCAGATGAAGTGGTACCAAGTGATGCCCAGTATAGATGACAAGCTGCGAAAGGTTGAGGACTACAAAACTTCTGTTTTTCCACATCGACAAATCCAGTACTTTTTCGCTGTGCTTGTCCACGGGTTCCTTAAAGTCTTTAACTGCCGCATGAGTCTCATCGTCTGCCACGTTGGGATCAAATACCCAACTGGTTAAGAAAACAAGGAATGCTAAGCAGCCCAGTCCGGCAAACGTCCTTCTCCAACCAAATGCTGTTAACAAAGCCTCACACACCGGGGTCATCACCACCAAAGCACCTCCTACGCTCATTGTAATTATTCCTGTTGCTACGGAACGATTTTTGACAAAATAACGGGGAACTATCTCGTAAATAGCCATATAAACTAAGCTTGAACCAAACCCATAAATACCACCATATGTCAAGAACATTAGATGTAAACCAGGAACTATAGATGTAAAAAGAAGACCACCCACACATATTAATGATCCACAGGCCACAACAATACGGGCACCAAAGCGATTTGTCAATCTCCCGGATAAAGGACCGAAAAGACCGCTAGCTGACATTGCGAATGAGCCAACCCATGCTGAAAGAGAAAAAAAAACAATGCTTGTAACTTTCCTTTTTCTACCTTCCTATGATTTTTCATTCACTTACACAATTATTTCCCCCGCACGCAATTAGCAAAGTTAACCGTTTCGAGCCAGTGCTTACCCCTAATCAGTATGGTAATTGTTTAACCCAAATCACTATTTTTAGTGCTAACCCTAATCACTGTAGTCAGTACTCACTCCCATATACCGATGTTACTTTGTGTAGACATCATAACGTATGCAAGGGCGGTTTGAGCTAATTGGGCACTATTGTTAGCCGGGCCAACTGTACCGTGGAAACAAAACGCCTCGCATACGCAGATAAGTAACCAGGCTTTTTTAACAAAGCAAAGAAAGATGTTAGCGAGTTAAAAGGCTATCGTAATACCTACCAGTATTAGATTTTCCTTGTTTAAACTCCTGGAGAAGGTGGGGAAATATCATGCCAAAACAGTAGGCTGATCCCAATACAATGACGTCGGAAATGGCACCAACTGCACACACGATCCACGACCAGTAAGAGTCTGGTTGTCGTAATTTCTTTCCTCTTACATCTCCTGTCTTGGATGAATCTAGAGTTTCCCCGGATTCAATCAAAAACCCATGGGAGGAGGCTTCTCTTGACATTTTTGAACGCTGTTTTAAAAGGTAGAGGCTTATTCAGGCGGTCTTTAAAGAAAAAAAGAACAATAAATAACTGGCTACTGCCCAATTTTGCTCCAACTGCTCCGTTCTTAAGAATTTCTTTTCCGTTATAATAAACTCCTTACATCCTATTTCCTTTCTCAACGCAAACTGGAAAGTACCTCACAAAGAGTAAATTAAACATGCACGAGCGCTCGCGCGATGACAGAGGGTTAAAGCGTGAGCGCTCCGCACTCGCCACACATGTCCAGTTTACGAATAAACTGAATATATTTTCGAGGTGGGCTCGGTGGGCTGCTAATAAAGCCGTCTTTCCTCGCAACACGTCCCCAGCGGCGAGGAGCGAGGAGAGACAGCTGTATTCGAAGGCTAAACCCGAGAAAATAGAAAGCTCTCTCAGCCCATAATTACATAGACTGCTTCAGATTTAGTGAGAGAGCAGTGCACGCGCGCGGGAGCCGCGGGACGCGCGAAACGAGGGCGGCATCTCCCGTCTCTCGCCTTCAGTCACACGCGTGGCCATTTGCGTGTCTCGCGTTTTGCTCGACGGACTACAGAAAGAGAGACTGCTCGTAGTCTAATAATTACAGTAATTAAATTAGTGTCAAAAAACGTGGAAGAACGCCCTTTTTATGAAAGAAAACGGGCGTTACGATGATTGCAAATGTGACGGTTCCCATATTATCATCGACAAGATAAGATCGAAAAGAAACAAAAATCTAGACCAGTGAGTTGTCTAACCCTTAGTTTAAACCGTACCACAGCGACGTCGTCATCCGCAGGGAAGAGGAGATAGACCACACAATTTTATGTGAGCAATCAAGCGCGGATCATCGCAAGTAGAAGTGGCACATTATGAGGGTGTGAATGGGGTTAACCGACTAGCCACGAAGGGCCAAAAATATTCTGACTACCGACAAAACACGAAAAAACTTCCCGACTACCAACAGGAATTATCGATCTTAATTTATGTATTTTTTCTAGCTTAGGAAATAACCTCTGTCTGTAAATTTATGACTCATCAGTTGGTCCAACGGAAACAATTTCCTCTTTTGCTGGTACAGAAGATACTACCAACTTTATAAATTTTATTGAAAAGACAAAGGTGTGAAAGGGAACATTTTAGACCCCTGTAGACTATTTCTTTTTCGATGGACGTCACAGGTCTTTACCCAAACATACCACTAAACGAAAGCATTGAAATAGTTTGCAGAGCAAGGAGCCGATTAGTTCGGCTCCGGGCAGAGCATTTGAAAATTTCTACGAAAACAACCCTTTTATTCCTACACATCATTTGCGAGAAATGCTTAGATTAATCCTCAAAGAAAATTCTTTCCAGTTTAATGGAAAGCTCTACCTACAAATCCAAGGTACCGGGTAGGGAACAAAGACAGTAGTTTCCTTTGCCAACATTTTCATGCCATATATTGAAAATGCTCTACTACAGTTACCAATATAACTTGAAGATCGTGGGCGTTCCACTTATCTCAGAAAGCGAATCTGCGCAAGACACCGGAGAGTTGTGTGCGAAGCTATTTTCTGGCCTTGGAGTCGATGTCTCCATCTCAGAGATCGACATTGCCCATAGGGTTCCACAGCGAGATACTTCAACCGGTAATGGCAACCAAAGACAACCGAACCCGATAATTTGCAAATTCACTAGAAGGATGACAGGAGACACAGTGCTGGCGTCGAGAGAAAACCTCAGCCGACTAACTACCGAGGACCTGGATCTCCCGTCCACTGCTCAAAATTAATCGGATAGCAATTTACAGCCACCTCACGCCGAGACTACATGAGCTGTTACATTCAGCGACGGCGCACCAAAACACATACAACTACAAGTGGTGCTTGGCAAAAGGTGCACGGCAATCTTCCTACGCAAAACGAATTCTTCTATGACGATTCGTCTGAGGTCGATTGACGACTTAACTGAGTTAAGACTGCGTGAACGCCCTGAACCTCGACCGGAGGATCCTTGCAGCTAACTTAAAACTACTTTTATGTTTTATCACTGATATTACTATGAAAGGCAGGAACAAAACTACAGTGAAATCTATTAGATCTACATTGAAGGTTTTACCGTATTATAGTTGTTCTGGAAATTTGGCAGAAATTCATGGCCAGTTTAATAATTCAGTTTCGACCACATGTAAAACTAAAAAGGAATTAGACAAGCTTACTAGCTTATATGACCTTACATCATAATTTGGACCCCGCTGATTACTGCTCTAATAGAATAACTAGTCGATATTTCTCCCCCCATAGTTTTAAGGAAAAGAAAACGAAGTTGTCAAAAGATGAGACTATCTCTAGCTTTTCTGTTTTTCATAACAACGTAGTCAGCCTCAATCGTAACCTGGAAAATCTTCAAACTCGACTTTTGCATGAACTAGATTTTCATTTTAATCATAGTTAATTGAGTGGAATGGTTATGAAACCCGTCAGACTCCTTTGTTATATGTTTTTGTGGACCTGAAAGTGCACAACGTTCAAAAGAATTCCTATCATTTTGATTGTATTGACCAATAAAAACGTTGCATTAATTTATTCCGTAACAATTTGCCAACAGAAAACAAAGGATTGTGCACTTTCAGGGTGCTTCCAACATAAACTGCAGCACTGTTGTTTTTATTATTGATGTTTGCCGCTTTTCATAACCAGTCTCCTCTAATAACTATGTTTTAATGTCATCGGAGTTACTGAAACAAAAATCACCAATGCTAATTCACAAATGTGCACAGCACATATACCTGGCTACGTATTTGAATACGTTCCAGCGCCTCTGGCGTTTGGGGGTGTAGGAATGTTTATTGACGAATCACTTGATTATCGTATTTTAGAAAAGACCTCTAATGAAGTTTTTCAGGTATTGTGGACTGAGTTCTCCTTTGTGAATAAGAAAAATGTTATTTGTGGAATCTTTTATAGACAGCATATCTCACCTGAAATCTTTCAATCATATTTTGATGAGACTATTGGAAAAACTTGCGTCCTCTGGGAAACACATTGTAATCATGGGTGATTTCAACATTGACCTTCTAAAATGCGCATCATCTTCGTATAGTCACGAGTTTTTGTCTTCCCTTCAAAGTTGTTTTCTCTTTCCCTCAATCGACAAACCAACACGTGTTCGCTGTACTTCGGTCACCCTAACTGACAACATCTTTATTAATAATCCTGATCAAGTTGTGGCTTGTGGAAATATAATCTCTGATATAAGTGATCATTTTTCGCAATTCTGTATTCTGAAATCTATAAGGGATAAAATTAAGATATAAAAGTCGAAAGTGCGGGACTTTTCTAGATTTTCTAGGGAGAGTTTTAACTTTAATCTCTCTAATGTGGACTGGAATGCACTCTTAAATAAAAAACCGTGTTACGCGGACAATTTATTTTCTTCTTTTTATAACAAGTTTAACAAAATTAATAAGTAAACATGCACCTATGAAAACAATTTCAAACCACAAAGCAAAACAGCTCTCTAAACCATGGATTACCAAAGGTATAAGAATCTCCATTAAAGTTAAAAATAAGTTATATGCGTCTAATGACATCGCCGATTATAAAATCTATAGGAACAAAATTTGTACCTTAACGCGTTTAAGGAAACAGCAATATTATTCTAATTTTTTTAGTGATAACTTAACTAATATGAAAAAAACATGGGGGGGGGGGGGGGGGCGGCAATAAACAATGTACTTGCCCGTAAATTGAAGAACACAAAACCTATTACTTTTATTAAGGACACTAATGACAATGATTCTGTCACCAGTGACCCAAGTAGAATAGCCAACGTTCCTAGGGCCTGTTTACATGGAGGTGGGGGACCCCAAGTAGGTGAGGTAACCCGCTTTGGTGGGTAACCCGCCTGTCCACATAATCTCTCATTTTAACTTGATCACGTTTACATGATAGGTGTGGTGACCCGCCGCATGTTACCTCACCTATCTGGGGTCCCCCACCTCCATGTAAACAGGCCCTTAAACCATTTGGCTTCTGTTGGACCTAAACTGGGAAATAAGTTACCAACCGTTCAGCGTAATTATTTTGATTTTTTGAACAGCTCTAACTCTCCTGACTCTTCGTTTGCTTTCAACCTAGTTACCCCAGCTGAAGTGGAATTGGAAATTTTGCGCATACCAATTAACAAATCTCATGGTTTATATTCATGTCCTACTCAATTGTTGAAGTACTCGTCAAATGTTATCAGCAGTACACTCGCGGAAATAATAAATCTTTCTATTTCGACTGGAATGTATCCCACTAAACTAAAAAATGGCAAAAATTATTCCTATCTTTAAAGCTGAAGATAACACTAACGCAAACAACTATAGGCCCATTTCTTTGCTGTCTAACTTTAACAGGATCTTCAAAAAAGTGGTCTTCTCTAGAATGGAATCTTTCATTGAGCAAAATGACATAATTTCTCCAGTTCAATATGGCTTCCGCAAAGCGCACTCAAATCAGAATGCAATTCTTGATATTGTAAGGACTATTCAGGAAAACATGGGCAAGCGCTTGTTCTCATGTGGTGTATTTATTGACCTGAAAAAGGCTTTTGATACAGTCGATCATAAAATTCTTTTGCACAAGTTAGATGACTATGGTTTTCGTGGTGTTATAAATAAGGGGTTCTCATCTTACTTAGAAGGTCGAACTCAAACGATGCAAATTGGTTCTTTTATAAGAAAAAATACCACTTGCGGTATGCCGCAAGGCTCAGTCCTAGGCCCATTACTCTTCCTAATCTATGTCAACGACATCCAAGAATCCTCTGACAAACTTAAATTTCACTTTTTATTTGCTGATGACTCGATTGCCGTATATGCTGACAAAAATCTCAAGTCCCTTGAATCGACTGTAAATCAAGAACTCTGCAAGTTGTTCGATTGGTTAATGGCAAATAAACTAACCTTGAATATTAAAAAAACATATTTTGTCATTTTAAGACCGGCTCAGAGACAAGACATACTCTTCTAACTATTTATCGATCCCTTGTTGCTCCTTATTTAACTTATGGTTTGACGGCCTGGGGCCAAGCATATAAATCGCACCTTGAAAAGCTTCTCAAGCTTCAAAAGCGAGCTTTTCGCTTTATCTATTTTTCTGAGCGAAATCAGCATGCAATTCCTTCATTTACTGACGCCGGTGTTTTACCGTTAAAATTTTTGTATTATGAGCATTTAGCTAACCTTATGTTTGAAATAAGACACAGTAATGCTCCTGGAAACATTCAAGATCTCTTTCAAGATATTTCTGATATTCATTCTTCTAATACTCGATCCTCTGCTCTAATAACTTTTACACACAGACTTCCAGACTCTCAATTCAAGTGAATTCATTTTCTAGAATCGGAACAAAAATATGGAATGAAATACCTGTATCTTTAAGAAAACTTTCGAAAAGTGCCTTTAAGAGGAAAATAAAACAAACGCTTTTTGAGATCCTAGCTTCAGAAGACCGTTATATTGTCTGTTGATCTCCCAGAAATCGTTCAAAAAGTTAAGTTGAATTTATTTTCCTCTTAGTTGATATGTAATCATTAATATCAGTGTATCAGTAGTCTCTTGTCATAACTGTTGTCATTTATTATTAGTAATACCATCAGTAGTCTCTAGTCATTGTTGTCAATTTTAGTTTCTTTAGTTCTCTTGTTACTTTTAGTTGTATTTAGTTGTATCTATTTCCTGTAAACATGCCCCGCCTAGATTAGCTTAGCTACCCGCGGGCGTGTTATTGTACTTTTACCTCAAAACACAATAAAATAAAATGTATGTACAGTCGACTCCCGATAACTCGAACCCTCGCTAACTCGAACCTCGCGCTAACTCGAACCAAAATCGATTTCCCCTGGATTTCCGTCATACATTCACTGTAATTTTACCCTCGATAACTCGAACTCGCGCTAACTTGAACCAATCTCGGTTTCCCCTCAGGTCATTTTCTATATAATTTTACCCTCGATAACTCGAACCATGTTTTGAGCCCTTAAAAAGTCGGGAAAAACGCCGTATACTGGCGTCCGAAACATTGAATTTTGGATTTCCTATTGACGTGTTGTAGAAGTATAGTTTACTAGTGGAGGCTGATGTTGATTGTCACAGGCTAACGTGAAGCAGCTTTTCTTCTCAAAACAGTAAAACGCATGCTCTATTTAGGCTATCTTTTGTTACGTTACGTTATGATTTATAATCTAGAAGTATCTTTTAATTTTCACTTTACATTTCTACAATTATATGTGATTAAAATGTTCACTGTGCAGTAAAAACTGTTTTTTACCTTACTCTCGGCTATTTTCTTCGAACTCCCGATAACTCGAACCTTTTTTCGATTTCCTTTGAAGGTTCGAATTATCGGGAGTCGACTGTATGTATGTATGTTCGTTACTAGACTAATTTTAGTCATTTGGAAATAATTGATATACTATTTATTGTATGAGACTCCAAATAAAAAACATGAATGTATGTATGTACGGGAAGGCTCCGCCCCGAGGTCCAACCCCTTTTTTCACGAAAAAGGTACCTCTTATGTATACCTTTTATAAAATTGACAAATGGTACCCCTTTCACATACTTTGTTTAGAACTTTGCATCCCTTTTAACTGTTGTAAATGCACTGTCTTTTAAATAGAAATCAATCAGAAAAATAGAACGTTTTCGTGACTTTTTTAAGCCATAAAATTCATCTGTTAGCCCTTTTGAGCCCTTTCACAGACCCAAATGACAGATTTCCCAACCCTTTTATTTACTTCAACTCGTGAAATCCCTACCCTTTCATATACCTGAAGCCTAGAAAAGCTACCCCTTTCGCGCGGAGCGTCCCTTATATGCCATTATATGGAGTACCCCCCTGAATTTTTTTAGACACGGTTGTATACGAAGACACAACATTTAACGAAAAAAGCTATCCTTGCTGTCAAGACAAACGGAATCCTTACAGCAGACACATTTTCACCGTCTCTTGTCACCCAGTACCCTGGGTACCAGAGGTTTTTCTCGCGTGCAGCGGGAATTTTCGGTGTTGGCCGAAGGCCGACACATCTTCGGCCGTAGGCCGAAGCCACGAGCAGCGAAGTCGCGAGAAAAACTTTTCGCGCGGGTCACCATAAAGACTTGACAGAAACCGGAAACTGCTCTAGAAAAGTCTCTGGCAACCGGGGTAGTCACCCAGAAGTGTTAAAATGGATTTGTCAAATCTGAAGGACAAACCTTGAGAATCCTACGAACAAGCTCCTCTGAAGCAACTTTTGAGGAGAGTATTTCAAATTTCTAAAAGCGCCTGATAGACAGGGGCTACCCACACAAGTTTGAAAGAAAACTTGCTTTCAGAAATAAAACTCACAGAAAGGAAGTCCGCCCTCCTGAAACAATAAGGAAAAAAATAATAAGGAAGAAAAAGAAATATTCAATGCATTTCGTGACACAATACCAACCCCTAGTGTCCACTATGAAAGAAGCTTTGATGAAAAAGTGAAATCCCATACAAAACCGATCGCCACTTTGCCAAATTTGCCTATTATTTCCCTCAAGAAAGGAAAATCGTGGCAACAGACATGCTTGTTAGAGCCAAAATATGAAGGTCAAACACACGATTTCACGCCGGTATAGATGTGCAGCCTGTCACCCCTTACAGTTTTTCGCTAAAAATAATTTACGTATCCAAAAGGATTAAGTGAGCGTTTTCCTCTGTGTCCATTAATTACTTTTTATTGTGCCCTGTAGTAAACAGGGAAACAAAGCTCGCGTTTACATAAAAAGCTTTGGTGATTTTATCTGTACTATGTTGGCAAACAAAGGTGAATTCAGACCCTCAGATATGCACCTCCTACAAGTATTTTCCTGTACAAAGGTCAAGGACGCTTCTTTTACTGGCTTAGAAAAACATGATACCATCCCAATCAGGGTTTCCAAGTCTTTAGTTACACTATAAAATATCCCCGCAAATGTATGAGGTAAATCAGGGTATCAGCAAAGTGAACGATTGGATAAACTCAGTCAAGAAAATGTTTAAGGGTAGCTAACCTGAGGCGGGGAGTCTTTTCTACTGTAACAAGGACCCTCATTTGCCGTAAAATAGTTTAAAAACAATGCTCTTTTCAAAAAATTGGAAAGTAGCCCGAGAAGGACGGTAAGAAGGCGATCGACTGGTTCGAGCGAGCCTTTTAAAAAGATGTCGGACGCGGAATTTGTTCCCATAACTTTTGCTCTCAGTTGACTTCTCTTTACACAGCAACAAAATTTCTTTTTCTACTGGACTTGTACAGATATTTCTTTTCTCCTTTGTTGGCGCGCTCATAATAATGAAAAAGCGAAGTCAAGAAATAAATAAAAAGTTGTCGATGACAACCCGGGGAAACGAAAAAGCGTTGTAAACAATTTTTCCCCACTAGTCCGTGGTGGAACACTGCTCGATCTTAAAATAATGCATGCGTACTATGAGTTTGCGTCAGACCCAAAGATCCAGATGTCGACCCAGATATCCGATATGTCGACCGGTGTGTCGATCCATCCGCACCAATGAACTTATCTCTACAAACGTGTCGGGCTACAACCGCTATTTCCTTCAACGGGAAATACAACGAGTTAAGGGACGGACCATTAGAAAAGTTATGGGGGGGGGCGGGCGAAGTACAAAAAAAAAATTCATGCAAGGGAAAATTAAGTGAAAAAAAATTCATGCATGCAGAGTAGACCAGGAAAAAAAAATCCTGCATTGGCCTTCCACACATTTTGCACAAATCTTAAGAAGGCAGGCAGGAAAGCATACTGTGTGCAAAACATCGGCCCTTTGAATAAACTTCCTGCTGAATTTTGGTCTTGTAAGCTTATCATAATTTTTAATAGCTGGTAATTTCAGATATGATTATTAAATAACTTTAAATAAATTTAATTATACTTTTCTATGTATTATAAAAAATCAACATAAGGTTATCATTTCCTTACTTTGCGTTATATATCTAATATCTGGAACCAAACATTTCTTTTAAATACCATAGATAACAATAATCAGAGTATTCCCCACAAATCGAAGGAAACATCCAGAAACACCCAGAAAATATATTATTTCTTGGTACTTCTAACAAGCAACAGATAAATAAAAAATAATAATAAAAAAATCTATTTTCTTAGATTTTGTTTGTACAGTTATGGCTGGTCCTTTTAGATAAATGAAACTAACTCAAAGATACATGTTCTTTTCAGACTAGCAGCCTAAAGACTTTTAACATTTGGTCAAATTTATCTATTTTTACCACACATTTTCAGACAATTTCCGTTCTGGTTCTTGATAATAACAATATCATCATCAAGGGAGGAACTACGCGCTCCAGTCAAAAGACTCACACTCTCTTCCTGTCTCTTTAGAAAAACACTAAGCTGGAGTCTACTGAGTCACAATTCAATTCTCCGTAGTAAGTTTATGTAGCTTCAGTTTGAGCTGCAGTTCACTCTTACAATTTTGGATCTGTACGTCACTATCCGTGATAATTTAACCTTCTGAAAAGAAAACTGACTAGCTGGGCCCAGCGTGGTACAGCATTGCAGAAAACATTACACTCACCGACTAAAGAAAATCGCTTAGTTATTCGGATCCAGAAGGCACTTTGGAGAAAATTGGAACCCTTATTCAGCCGTAATAAAAAAGCTTTACGTTTCAAAAGAGGTCAAAGAAAATGCGCTTGCATCAGAGGGCAAATCCTGCCGACCAGAAAATAATAACTACAGTCAATCGATATGTATGTCATGACCTCTCAGTGTGAAACATGCGGCTAAAATCACATTTGCTCAGTATAAATGCAGAACCTTCCAGAGCATAATCTACTCAGCAGATAAAAACAACTTTATTGGAATAAGTAGCATTTTGGCATGAGGTAAAAGTAGTGCAGGCCTACCACCCCCTTTTATTGCTATCATTTGGTCTCACATTCTGGAGTGGGGGGCACTATAGAGGAGCTGTAACCATCAATGGCACCTGGAATTACTATGATGGACTATGGGAGAGGCACAATAAAGGCCAGTGACTCAAAAAATGTGCAGCAAATGTCCCATCTACTCCCACCGGCTTTCTCCTGTCCCACTGTGTCTATATTGTGTCAGATCTTTTACAGTGGTTGGACATAAATTATTTCATGTATCCTTTAAGAACGCCACAGTCAACTCTTTCTAAGACGGACACCTTTGGGGCCGGTACTAAGTGTCCATCTTAGAAAAATGTCTGTCTTATAAAGAGTCAAATAAAACGAGTAAAGAAAGACAGGGACGAACTGTAGGTGTCCGTTTTACAGAGGTGTCCGTCTTATAGAGGTGTCTGTTAAGAGAGAGTCAACTGTACACTCTTTTAGAATGCCTTATTTATAATACTGTTTACATGTAAAAGTTCAGCAATGCAATATGAACCTGCGCAGTACCAATGCACGTACAATACAGGATACCTTGTGTATAAAAGGCTATTGTGAACTGTACCTTAGAATATGTATCAATTTACTTTCGCACACGTGCCCAGGTAGCCTATTTAAATTATGCCCTTGGTTAAGTGAACAACTGAATGATTTAATATGTTTTTAGTTTAGTGTTACTTCAAGGAAAAAAAAAATATTCGTGCAGAACATCTTGACAAAAAAAAATATTCATTCACGGGAAACATTAAAGAAAAAAAATTCCTGCGGCTCGAAAATTCCCCGCCCCCCCCCCCCCCATAACTTTTCTAATGGTCCGTCCCTAACAACATCAAACGTATAGAAGCACGTAATATACGCGCCAGACACTTCCACATTGGACAAACCAGAACGTGTTCCCTTCGCTATCACCTACAACCCAGTCATTCTTCGTTCTATTTCCTCCATCATTCGCAAACACTTTCACATCTTAATTTCATCCCTCCCGTTGCTGTAACATCTTTAAGCTTTTTGCGCTCAAACTAACTTCTCTCATTTAGAATTCGTTCAATTGACATTTGCTATAGAAAATGGCATTTTGTTTATCTTTACATTGAGTGTGATATCATTCAAAGGGGATTGATTCATCTTAAACAAAATCAACAACATCACTAATTATATTAAATGGAACCACACATATGAAATATTCGCATGAACCCAACTACTCAACAGACTCAAATGCACCGCCGACACAAGAAAGTCCCCATACCTTTTTAATCTCCTCCATGGTCGGCAGGCTTGTTCGCCTGAACGATTGCCCGAAAAGGAAGTGAATGTTGAGAAAGAAAACACGCCTAATACGCCCCACTAGCTCTGCTCTGTTTTTATGTCGGGAAAATTAGACATCAACGATTTGCTATGGAAAACGAGACCCAGATTCAGTTCTTTCCGGCCAACTTCAAATGCCCGGAAACTCTACAAAACTACATGTATACTTAAAACCATATTTTTGCTACAAGAAACCCAACAAACTATTCAAATGCAATCAATACATCACTTGAAAGCTTAAGTGTTGGTAGTTAATCTCCCCAATCCACAAAAAATTATACAGTAAAAATTGTTTTGAATGCAGTTTAGGAACCACGCTCCAGTTGATGACATTATGTGCTCTATCTGACTAAGTGTATTTTCCGTCCTGTATGCTGTGGGCTGTCTTCATCACGAAATATGGCGTGAGCTTTGCGAAGGAAACGCATTTTTTTATGGAACAGGAAGTTCTACTATGGATCGTATAATCTACCGGTATTGTAAGCCCTTACTCCCATGGAGTATGATGATTACGTTTGATCGTTTGTGAAAAAATATCCGAGTTGTAACTTTTTTCCAGTGCACTCTTTAAGTTGAATTTCCACTGTCACGTAAATTTTACGTGAGTAAATAGAATAGAGGCAATATATGGAAGGTCGCGCTTAAGTGTCAAGGTTGAACGAGCAGTGGAAATCCACGCTTAAAGCAGCAAAAATTATCTCACCTTAATGCAAGATCTCCGCAGCCAGGCTATTGCTACTACGCCGATAAGGAGAAAGAAACACGCAGGCCACCAGGTCGGAGAAAAGAAGGAGAAAAAAGTAATAAACAAAGCAACGGACCAGCAACTATAACTAGAATTCAGTGGAGGACAACATCGTTAATGAAAATCCTACTCCAGACGTGACTAGAGGGCTAACGATCTGGCTTGAAAGATTTGGTTTCTCTTAACTGTCACGTGCTTCTTTTTTAAGAGGTTCTTTGTTTGTGTGCATGTCCCAGATTTTTTTTTTTCAATACTTTCATTAATTACGAAAACTTATCCCTGACTTATGCCCTCTACCTCTATAAAAATAGTTTTTAAGGATGGTAGACTTTAATTGGATGAGAAACAGTTCCACGCTGTGTTTTTGGTAGAAGATGCGCTCAGTGCAAACAGTAAGGGAAACAAGTTTCACGTCGCTGTTTTGTAAATGACTCTTTATTTTAGTCATGTAATTGCCGTTTTGTTTATTTTTTACAAATCTGGTAAAGTTTTCACAAGGCATTAAAGATGTGGCTCATCAGGGGTCAGGAAATTCTAGAAAGTAAACCATCCATCACGCTATTTTTTTTCTTTTTTATTGTAGATATTTTGAGTTAGGACAAGAGCCTAAAGTGTCCTCATGCTCTATTTCCCTCCTTTTTCCTCCCGTTTGAGTACCTGCTACCAATTTGTTTCTTTTAAATGGGAAGAGCGCAAAGGCTTTTCTGATTCGTTTGACGGTGGTCAGATGAAGCAAATCGTGATTGATCCGGGGAAACGGATGGATTAATTAAGCTACAGCGGCTCGGAAAACAGTAATTGCCACCAAAGAGAGGTCATAAGTTCCGGGCTCCTTGCCCTAAAGGGTTTTTTAATTCGATGTTTTTCTTTCAACACCAAAACGTTTTCTGTAAGAAATACGCCACGGGTTTGATTTCAGGTCTCCTTTTTCCCCGGGATAGCAGAACGAGCTACAAACGCGTGGGCGCGTGGAAAAAGAATACACTATCACCCTCAAGGAAGCAAAAGGCGCGGTGGAAGAGGCGATGTTCCGCGCGTTCGTACATGTTTTTTAAAGCGATGTCCACGCTATCCTCTTTGAAAAACCTGACCCGAAAACTAGAGGTAACCGATGAAGGTCGACCAACGGCGAGGCAATAACAAGCAAACGTGGGCTTTTTCAATAACGATCTGATGACAGCCTGCTCCAGGTCTCCCCTTTCACTCCTCCCTCTTCCGCATTTTTTTTTTTTTTGTTACCCACCAGATTATTCCGCGCCATTCTTCACTATCTAAGCCTCTGGTGCAGGCTAGCATCTTTACGAAACTGCATCACCCCTGGATTTATTTTAATGATACAACACAAAGACTTTCTTTTAAGAAATAAAATTATTAGTGTTCTATAAAAGGAACTACCCCATAGGGGTCATTTTATACTTGCTCTTCCAAGAGAGTTTGACGCAACTGTAGCTGAGCGTGTGCATTGCAGACCTGTTATTAGATTTAACTGTTTTTTCCTGATTGAATATCGAGGAACGGAAAAAATTTAACGGCTTTGTAGTAAGGCCTAACCTGGTTTCTGTAGAGAACTGAATCATGCTACTAACCCTTGTTGGGATGATAGTCCATTGTAGGTTTACCCCCAGCATTTGCCAGCGATATGTTGCCAGTAACCCTTTATACAGTTGATATAGTGGATCAATTTTTCTTGTCTTAGGAAACAATGTGATGGCAAGGCATAATGCTGGACCTACAGATCCGAAGTTGTAGGTGTTAACCACTTAGCCATCACGCCTCGATTGGATTGAGCATATTAAACGAGAACTCCGCTTTTTTGTGCTTGGCGAAATAAATTACAACATCACTTATATGGGTTTAACTGGTGTGCTACTGGCATGCTCGCAGCCATAAAGGCAATATCGTTCTTTGTTTGAACGTTATCATCTGATTAGAAGGACGAAGCGTAATGGCAGTAGTAATAGGGCCAATGATGCAATTGTGCTAAAAGTGCATCATATTAACTCTCTAAATCCCAAGAGTTGACCAACATCAATTTTCTCCAGCTATATCAATTCATCATCAAGATAAAAGGTTATGAGAGTTTATAAGACGATCGCATTATCAAATTCTCTCAACTAATTCTTCAAGGAAATGTATGGAGATCAGTGGGGAGAATTTGTATGTGGATACAGGGGCTTAAAGGGTTAAGCATGCACCTTTCGTGTGGTCTTGAAATAATGGTTTCAGTAAGTATTAGTTACTAGACTTGCCTCAAGTCGACTGGGTGAGTGAGCGCCGAAGCGCAATTCGTGCGCAGCTAATACGAAATGAAAAATTAACGACTAAGCTAAAAATTCTACAAAACAGTTTCTTTTTCTACCACGAGCAGATTTGCTAAAAAGGACGACTCGGAGTCGATTTCGATCGCCTTACGTGAGAACTTCTTCTTGAGACATAAACAAATTCCAAAAATCAAAAGCCCCAAAAACTCAAGTCCACTAGCAAACATAAAAGCCGGGTGATAAGAGTTTGTCTTTTCTGCGATCAAACCTGAAAATCAGAAAATATGAGAAGCATCAATAGTAATCTTAAACAGTCTCAAAATGACAGCAAATTTTAGATATTAAGGAGGCAGATAAGGTTTTACATAAAATATCAAATTCGTCAACTTTTTGCCCATCGAAACACTAAATGACATCTCCTTTATCCTATCAGTCCCAACCTACGCGTCAAGCCCGGTGTAAAGATGGCAGGTCATCGAGAACGAGATCCATCCGTCAAAGTTTGCACCAAAATCAAACTTGACTGTGCGTATGGAATCCAAGAACCTCTGGAGGTCAGCTCAGACGTTTCTTTTTGGTACAAGGAACTGTTACTGACAGCCTGGTACTCGGATTTCCAGAAACTTTTATCCATTCGTCAATTTAGGCGCAATGGATGGCGGAAACGAGAATTTAGGCCTATGATTTGCGTCGTCTCGAACCTACCCATGATCAGACGTTCTTTTGGCGAACTGATGGAACACCTGTTCGTCAAAATCAAAGATCACTTCCCATTGAAACAAAAAACAGGGTCCTTCAGTTCCACCGCTTTACGTTTTCCTTACAATTCTTTGTTTCTTGGCGGCTAATGTTCTATAGGTGAGCTTCACCGAGAGTTACGTTTACTTCGCAAAAAATAGCAGTGCTTGGTGTGCGATGATCTGGCTTACAACATCTTAACTTGCCATTCTGGGGCAGTTTCTTGCGCTTGGAAAAAGAACCACTTTGCCGCCCCCATGCCTTTCTAAGAAAAGGACTGGGACAGTCAATTTCTGATCAACTACCAACCTGAGGCCCCGGAAATCTGAGTGGCTCTTTCATATACGAGCTACCACGGGTTGGTAAATGACCCGTAAAGGAAATGTGTCATCAGGCGTTCTTTTAATTCTCCCCACTTCCTTCACTGTTTGGTACTCCCAAATAACCTGTGTACCAGTAGGGGATGGGGAGAAACGGAAAAGGGGGGCGGGGTATTGGGGCGCCTGCCACACAGGCTACTCCCAAAGGAACGCCTTGTCACATGGAACGTCGTCTTACGCCAATACAGGTTGGTATTCTAATCTATTGAAAATAATTTAGCTCTCACGGTAGTTTACCTCCAATTGGTGGTCCACATAGATATGCAGAGCAGATGAAGAATTGATAAAAACCAAAGCCTTGGGCTTTTTGCTTAGGTGTAAGTGCTTGCAAGCATGACAGAATCCCTCCGATTGCCATCATTCCATCAGCAAGGCCGTAAACTGAGGCGTAACAGATAAATCGGATCAAAGTAGTTGCCAAAGGTAACACCAGAGTAGATAATGCACTGAGAATTGCAAACATGAAAAATACTCTCTGTGGACTGATGACTTCACAAAGTTTAGAGCCCAATAACCTGGCTAGAAGTGATACCAGTCCAATGCACATGTAAAGCCAAACTACATGGTCCTCTTCAATACCAAGATCTTCACAATATTTTGCCTTGGAGAAATATAAGGGAAATATTAGAGTACAGATTAGAGTAGATGCATGAGGGTTCTCTTAGGCCCATGAACCAAACATGAACGAACTTTTATACTTATTTGGGTTGACCCAAATGATACAACATGTTTACCGGTCAAAATGAATTAAAGTATTGATAATTACTTATGCATTAGATTTAAGACATAAAAAGCTCGACGATTGAAACGAAGTCGGGTCCAAGTTAGTTCATGGGTCCACTCAACAACGAACAACGAAAACAATCTTTATTTGCGCCCTTGATAGACAAATACGTATAGAAAAAGCATAGTAATTTAATATTTAGTACTTAAGGATAAAAAGAGCACAGTCACTTAGACAGACACTAGCCCAGCTAAGTGGCCGAGCCAAGCGAAGAAAACACAACACTTCCTCCATCTCTATCGTGTTAAACCAAATGTCTAAATCTTTAATAGTTAAGCATAAACATAAGCGGCCTTAGATTAGTGTACACGAAGCGATCACTCTTAAAAGCGACAAACTTTATGAAACCCTGTATGAACTGTGACCAAGAGAGGACCTTTATCCCCTTTTGCTGTGACTTAAACTCTGTAAAGAAATGCTCTCTTAGCAAAGGTGACCACTCTTGTGAACTACCGGCCGGTGTTTTACCCTAATCGTTTCTAAGGTGGCCAATTTGGGCGTTTGTTATTTTCGCTTTTCTTCATGTTTTATTTTTCGCGACCGAAAGCTTGGCACAATTAGGGAGTACTTTTCCGGCGAGAAGAAAGAAATTGCTGCTGGCCAGCAAAGGCATTATGTTATAATAAAAAGCATCAAAAGTTAAAGTCAAAGTATGCTTACCAAATGAAGTGGTACCACGTAATGTCCAATATAGATAACACAATGCGAAAGTGTGAGGACTGCAAAACTTTTATTTTTCCACATTGACAAATCCAGTATTTTTTTCTTGTGTTTGTCATTGGATTCTTTACCGTGCTCAACTACCGTATAAGCTTCATCACTCGCCACGTTAGGATCAATGAGCCAACTTGTAAAGAAAACAATAAAAACTAAGCAACCCAGTCCGCCAAACGTCCCTCTCCAACCAAATGCCCTTAACAAAGCCTCGCACACCGGAGTCATCACCACCAAAGCACCTCCAGTGCTCATAGTAATAATTCCGGTTGCCACAGAGCGATATTTCACAAAATATCGGGGAACTATCTCGAAAACGGCAATGAAAACTAAGCTTAAACCAAACCCGAAAATTCCACCATACGTAAGGGACATTAGAAATAAACTAGGAACTAAAGATGTCAATAGAAGTCCACTTGCGCTCAAGAGCAAGCCACTGGCGACAACAATACGGGCACCAAAGTGATTTGTCAATCTCCCGGATAAAGGACCGAAAAGACCGCAACCTGACATCGCAATTGAGCCGACCCATGCTGCAAAAGAAAAAGACATCCCTCTTATTAACCAAGTTTGGGGTAGATACTGGAAGATATGGACCGTTTGGTAGTGTGTGCTTCCTTCCTGTTTTGGTTTCGATTTTTTTCTGCTCGGAATTATTGGCCCAAGGGAAACGTGCAGCCTGTCAGTCCTTCCGGGAAAACCAGGTTTTTTGTAACTTACATCACGGACCGAGTAATCGGAAGGTTCTACTATATTGACGGGATATAATTAAGTAAAGGAGAAAAGATTTTCATTGAGAATAAACAAGCGTCAAATTCTTTTTGATTGCCTTTTTGAATAGTTGTGGTTTTCATTCGTCAAATATACCTCTAACAAACTCACTGTCAAAACATGAAAGAAACAGTTATAGAAATTTTTTTATCTGTAATATATCAAACATGAGACGCAGTATTTCATCACCAGATGAAACACTGAGAAGAGAGTCGAAAATACGACGCGCAGCGGAGTATTTTTGACGAACTTCGCGTGTTTCTTCACCAGATGAAACACTTTGTCGAACGCTTGATAGTACTTCTCAAACAAAAGGATTTTACCAGGAGAAATCAAGGATGCAAAAATGAACAGTTTTTCATCTGATTTCCAAACACTCATTAAAAATTAATTTCCTTTGTATTTTCTTTATGAATTATTGATGAGTATTGAGCATCACAAATTATCGACCAAACCAAACTTCTGAATTTGACCGATGACAGCGCGCATATTAACTGTGAGATCTGACCTTAGCTGGAAACGTTCTTTTCTGCCTGTCATTTCATCGCCACCAATTTCTATTAATTTACCTCCTTCTCAACCATTATACTTCTACTGTTTGTCATTCACCACCGCAACATCTCTCTCTCTTTTTTTTTTATCTCCTACTGCTCAACCACAATCCTTTTTTCCCACCTCCACTACCAGTCTGTCGTTCTGCATCGACCACTGAGCGCTGATCCCCGATTGTTCCAAACTTCAAAGTCTTTAAAATATAAGGAGATTGCGCTATCTTTGCTCTGAAATCTCCAACTGTTTGGACATCTTAGTCTTACTGACACTTGAGGGACAAAAAAATAGCCACTAACGATCTCTAGTATATACACACTCAGTGATCTTGGTGATTTAAGCAATCTGATTGGTTCGCTATCTCGGACTATTCAACAATATTCACCTCCTAGCGAGTGGATAATGCGTGAGCTCGGTGTTTTTCCCATTTTTTTAGAGAACGATCTTTTAAAGGTCGACAAAATCCTAGGGCTGACGTTTTTTAAGGCAAGAAAAGACTTGAAGGGAGTAGATATAAATGCAAATTTCGCATTTAAGTATGTCTACAGATAGACGACAAACTTTCGCAATAAATTATCTCAGTGAAAAGTAAAATTAGTAAAAAAATACTATGCATATATATATACTGATACAAATCTCGCAGTTAACCATTTTTCTCAAACTCATTAATAAATCTCTGGAAGTTAATCATTTCCGTTAACTGCAAAATTTCGCTCTTTTAATATTAAGAAACACAAATCTCGCAGTTAACTATTTATCGATATAACTGCGAAATTTCTCTCTGTCTATAGTAAGAAACACAAATCTCGCAGTTAACCATTTTTCAGGTATCTGCGAATTGATTCTCGGTTTATATAAAGGAATGCAAATCTCGCACTTGACCATTTTCTCGACATTTTCCGTTAACTGCAAAATTTCTCTCTGTCAATATGAAGAAACACAAATCTCGCAGTTAACCACTTTTCGTTAACTGCGAAATTTCTCTCGATTTATAATAAGGAATGCAAATCTCGCACTTAACCATTTTTGTTAACTTCGAAATATCTCTCTGTTTACGTGAAGAAACACAATTCTCGTAGTTAACCATTTTTCATTAACTGCTAAATGTCTCTGTTGATATGAAGGAACAGAAATCTCGCAGGTAACCATTTTTAGTAACTGCGAAATGTCTCTGTTTATATGAAGGAACAGAAATCTCGCAGGTAACCATTTTCTGGGTTACTATAGCTGACAAAGATCGATATAAAGACCAGCGATTTCCGTCTTGGGTGAATCTATCCGTGTAAACTTCATGTCCTGTCAAAACCAAACCACAGTCATTCGAAAACATTGCGTACATTTTTAAAGCAATACAATTGCTGAAAATTCATCACGCAAAATAGTCCACGAATCACGTTTCGAATCTGTTGATGTCACCCTTCATTCACCTAGGTCACGTTGAAATAAAAAATTTGTTCACGTGGACATGTCGGTTCAATTTCCTCCTTCTTCTCGAGTCTGGTCTTTCGAGCCTAGTGGGAAACGATTTTAATGAAAAAATTTCAAAAACCGTGATTTTAATCACTAATAAAAAATTTAAAAAATCGTGATTCACCAGAAATAAATCGCCTAATCATGCTTCACGTAACTAAAAAGTGTTGGAGACCCTTTACACTGACAAAAGACAAACTTGAGAGGGAGATGTCCGAAATTCCAGGTGAGCCAAAGCATTCCTGAAAATGGCTGGGCTTTTCTGACTTCTTTATCACAAAAAAAATCCTTTGTAAGTTGAAACAAATGAATTCTTGAACTGGGGACAAGCAATGTTCACCAGCCATTGTCTGGCAATTATCAACAGCAACATTGGCGGGGTCGCTTCATTTTTTCATTAGATTCTCAAAGAGATCGGTAGTGTGTCATAATGGGTCCCATTATGGCTCTTGTAGATATTTAATTTACTACTGATTTACTATCAGATTCCCTGTTTGAAGTCTACTTATACGTACGTAAGTTTAACCATTAAACTAACTTGATTTGGAAAGCAAAGAGAGGAAAAACTCGAGGTTCATAAATTGCTTAGCGCGCGTGCTTGCCTTATATAAGTCCTATTGAGCTGTTAAGAACAAAATCTTTATTTGCGCACGCCCGAAGAAAGATTTTCTTCATGAAGACGTGTTCAGTTGTATTTTTCGTCTCTTTTCCTAAGAACTAAGTACCCATAAATCGATTACCATGATACTGAAGCTTTCTAGCATTTTTGGAGTTGAGCTTGTTGCCACTCATCCAACAGCAAAAACGGGGAAAATGTTTCGCAAATAACAGAGCCTGAAAGACTGACATTCCAGCTGACATTCAGCTGGAAAAAGACCACAAATTGGTCTGTGTCGGGAAATATCTAATTTGTGTATGAAGTACAGTCTGCCTTCCTGTCTCACTCTGGCTAAACTAGATTGCTTCTAGGATTGTTCGTTTAATATATTTATAGAATTTTCTTTTTTCTCTTGTACCTGCCTCGAATAGCCTTCGCTATTAAAATTGCGGGCACAAGCTTTGTAAGCTATATTTGTATAGGTAGTAGCATGATTTGTAGTGATATTTGGCATAAATACCATGAGTGATATTTCAAAATTGTTACACGAAATTTCACGAGCCATTAGGCGAGTGAAATTTGAGACAATTTTGAAATATCACGAGTGGTATATATGCCAAAAATCACGTACAAATCATGCTATTATTTGTTTATACTACTACCCACAAAAGGTTTGTAATTTTCACATGTTGGTATTTGCTCTAAGCCAATCAAATTGCAGAAATTTCTCATGTAGTAGTATAAAATTTCAAATAAACTTGTTAAGGAAAAACTGTTTAAGTGCGAGATTTGAGTCTTTTACTATAAACAGACAGAAATTTCGCAGTTAAGGAAAAATTGTTTAGTGCGAGATTTGTGTTCTTTCATGTAAGCAGAGAGAAATTTCGCAGTTAACGAAAAATAGTTAAGTGCGAGATTAGTGTTTTTTACTATGAACAGAGAGAAATTTCGCATTTAACGAAAAATAGTTAAGTGCGAGATTTGTGTTCTTTCATGTTCACAGAGAAATTTCGCAGTTAAAGAAAAATTGTTTAGTGCGAGATTTGTGTTCTTTCATGTAAACAGAGAGAAATTTCGCAGTTAACGAAAAATAGTTAAGTGCGAGATTTGTGTTCTTTCATGCTAACAGAGGAATTTCGCAGTTAAGGAAAAATGTTAACTGCGAGATTTGAGTTTTTTACTATAAACAGACAGAAATTTCGCAGTTAACGAAAAATGGTTAACTGCGAGATTTGAGTCTCTTCACTTTAAACAGACAGAAATTTCGCAGTTAACGAAAAATAGTTAAGTGCGAGATTTGTGTTCTTTCATGTTAACAGAGAAATTTCGCAGTTAAGGAAAAATGTTAACTGCCAGATTTGAGTCTTTTACCATAAACAGACAGAAATTTCGCAGTTAACGAAAAATAGTTAAGTGCGAGATTTGTGTTTCTTACTATTAACAGACAGAAATTTCGCAGTTAAGGAAAAATTGTTTAGTGCGAGATTTGTGTTCTTTCATGTTAACAGAGAAATTTCGCAGTTTAGGAAAAATGCGAGATTTGATTCTTTTACTGATGAACAGCCAGAAATTTCGCATTCAAGGAAAAATAGTTAAGTGCGAGATTTGAGTCTTTTACTATAATCAGACAGAAATTTCGCAGTTAAGAAAATAGTTAAGTGCGAGATTTGTATCAGTGTAATTAATATGTATTTATAGTAAAACCTCGCGATTAACTAATTGCAAAAGTTTGCTTCGTATATATGAGTGATTAAAAAACTAGCAATTAATTAATTGCGAAGTTTCACTCTGTATATATATAGAGTCGTTTATTTGCGAATTTTTGTTCGTGTCTGTAGAGATAGTTAAATGCAAAATTTGCATTTATCAAATCACCGCCCGCGTATGCGCGTAGAAGAAGCCGTTTCGTGAACTCAGCGTTTTCTAACAAGAAAATTTTGGTTATGACAAACAAATTTAAAAGGAAATATTTGCAGAAATTCTACGTTTCAAGTAAACAGGAAAAAGAATGATACAGGAAGACGACGTCTTACCTCGAGCAACCGAGCCGCTATTTTTGTCAGCACTTCATGCGAAGAACGACACAACGAACCCTTCTGGCTATAAACTTGGCGAGTCAACAGAAAACAACAAAGCTCTACT